>NC_068981.1:129787827-129788757 GCF_001194135.2 Octopus bimaculoides
AGACTGATGTCTGGTATCAGTTAAAGGAATATTTAAGTTATGGAACATTCAAATTTTACACTAATCTTTCTATATATAAACTCAGGGATTATATTATAGGTTTAAGAAGTTATTATTGTTACTCCTTACATGATATTTATAGTTTCTTGGTGGTACTTGTTTAGAGGGGTTATTTATATAAAGGCCTTTATAAAATACTAAGATCAGGAGGTTAGAGCCATTTAAGAAAGCGATAAATCAAGTAATCTCTAAAGATCATTTCAAACAATATTGTCTTATTGTACAAAGTTAAAATTCAGGGTAATCAAGAAAATTATTAAGAATGAAATTTTAACAAAAGGATAAAACTTCTATAAATATTATGAGTAAATACCAAATTTTTTTTACCACAATAGAGGGAGGAAAAGAAAGTTACAAAGAAATTAGTTTAATATTTATTTACTTATTAGCTATTTAAATATTAATGTATTATATGGTTTCTTTAAAGATTGATCAATTGGATTTACCTGGTATTTAATAATGAACCAACCGAGGTATGCATATATATATATGTATACAGATATATATATATATATAACACCTCGTTCAGAGATTTAACATTGCTTGTCTTCACTTTTTCGATATCAGTGAATAACTTCACTGGAAAAAGACTTATATATTGCCAAGGGATTGTCATTCTCATCAAAGGTCGGCGATTATCGTACGCTGAAGAAGGGAAATAACCCTGAAACTCGGGTCCGTACGTATCGCAGATCAAGATGGGAAGGATAACTTCCCTTGGCAAAAATAGACAGGACACAGATATGTGTCGATAAGCCAGCTGGAGGAGATGTTCTCCTGGGGCTAAAAGCAACAGTAACATCCACCCTTAGGGGTCAGCCACATTTAAATGGCAAATATACTTCACTTTATCGTGCAGTTACTGTTAAC
>NC_068981.1:129789610-129791101 GCF_001194135.2 Octopus bimaculoides
ATATATATATATATATATATATATACATATGTATGTATATATGTATACATATTTATTTATTTATTTATCTATGGGTTTCAGCCAAGTGGCTGTGGTCATGCTGGAGCACCACCGTGATTCTCCGTCTTTATGCTGTGCTCTCTTCACGTTCCTTGCATGGCTCTTCTCTGCCACCTGATGTAGTCCAATCAAGACTTTCGATGGCACATCTGGTGTATAAGAGAATTTGACATTGCTGCCCTCAACTGTGTCTCATTTCGAGCAATTGGTTCATATAGTATCGTGGATAGGAAAGTGTTATGTTTTGTTTTGAAGACCTCTATATCCATGTCTTGCAGGTTTCTCAATTGTTTTGGCAGGGCATTAAAGAGCTGAGGTCCTCCGAAACCGAGGCTGTTGCAGTACCTTGTTCTTATGTGAGATGCAGTGGACGGTACCCTTGGTACTATGCAGTGGTGACCTGTGCGGGCATTCTTGTAGTACTTGATGCCAAAGTTTGGCACCAGTCCTTCCAGTATTTTCCATATGTATATTATTACATATCCCTCCCACCTGCACTCCAGGGAGTAGAGACTTAGTGCCTTCAGTCACTCCCTGTAGTTCATCTGCTGGACTGTGGCAATCTTTTCTGTATAGTGCCGCTGAATTGCCTTGAGTTCTGCTGTCAGCTTGACACTGTGTGGTGACCACAACTGAGAGCAATAGTCTAGTCAGAACAAATGTCTTCCATAGAGTCAACATGACTTTTTGATCCCTTGTTCTGAATGTCGTCAGTATCCACCCTGCCAGTTGTCTGCACTTTGCTGCCAACTTGACAATGTGCATGTGAAATGATGCATCACTACGCATACTGTTGCTCAAGTCTCTCACTGTTTGTGGTTCTGGGATTGCAGTACCTCCAGGTCCTGTGTATGCCAGTTGGGAGGTGCTTGTGGTCTTGTAGCACAGTACTTGAAATTTTTTAGCATTGAACAGAATATTATTTTGCTCTGCCCACTTGTATATTGCATTTAGGTCATTCTGCTTATGACATCATCAAGATTCTTTATTGCCTGAGATAGTTTTGTGTCATCAGCGTAGCTAGTGACAATGGCTGTCCAAGTGACCGTGGGCATGTCCAGAAGGGCTACTATGAACAGTAGTGGCCCCAGGACAGTTCCTTGTGGAACACCGCTCAATATTTGCATTTCTCCAGATAATTCTCCATTGGCTGCAACTATCTGACTTCTACCATTCAGGAAGTCATGCAGCCACTCTCCTAATTTACCAGCTATGCCAAGGTTTTGCAGCTTGTGACATATCATGCCATGATTAACTTTGTCAAAGGTTTTTGCAAAGTCGAGATATATCACATCAACATTTGAATGGTCATGTAGCTGCTTCAGGACCCAGCCATAATGCTGCAAGAGCTGCGTGAGGCAGCTTCTACCTGGATGGAAACCATGCTGGGTCTCATTCAGCAAGTCATTTTCTTCTAGGAACGCAATCAAT
>NC_068981.1:129791166-129792797 GCF_001194135.2 Octopus bimaculoides
CACTATTACATCTTCCTCTTCAATGTCAATGTAGGTAATGGATGCAGTATTATTCTGCTGAGTGATATTGTCAAAGAAATCAGCTGGGTTCTTTATCTGCATGTGACTCAGAGGAGAAGTGAAAACACTCTTGAATTGCGCACTGAGCACTTCACTTATCCATGTGGAGTCTGCAGTCAGTGAGCCATTAGGCAGGAATAGGGGTCCTATTTTGTACTGTGCCGTGGCAGTCTCCTTTGCAAATCTATAGAAAGCCTTGGGGTTTGTTTTTATGCTTTCTGCTGCTCTCTTCTCCTTCTCCGCTCTCTCCGTTTCATGGGAGAGTTTGATTTTGTTTTCTATTTCTAACAGTCTTAGTTTTAATTTATCCCTTTTCCTTTCCTCCAGTTCTCAATTCAACTGGCTTGAGACCTTTGTTCTGTGTCTCATATATATATATATATATATATATATATATATATATATATATATATATATATATGTATATATATACACACATATATATATGTAAATGTATAAATATATATGCACATATAAAGAGAATGAATGGGAGGAAGAGAGTCTGCTGCATGTTGACCCAACAGAGGGACCAGCTATCCTAGTTGACAGTACCTTGGTAGCTGCTAGAATAAGAATAGCCTGGGCAAAGTTTAGAAAGCTCTTACCTCTGCTGGTGACAAAGGGCCTCTCTCTCAAAGTAAAAGGCAGACTGTATGACGCATGTGTACGAACAGCCATGTTACATGGCAGTGAAACATGGGCTGTGACTGCTGAGGACATGCGTAAGCTTGCAAGAAATGAAGCCAGTATGCTCCAATGGATGTGTAATATCAGTGTGCATACTCGACAGAGTCTAAGTACCTTGAGAGAAAAGTTAGACTTAAGAAGCATTAGTTGTGGTGTGCAAGAGAGACGATTGCGCTGGTATGGTAATGTGGCAAGAATGGATGAGGATAGCTGTGTGAAAAAGTGCCACACCCTAGCAGTTGAGGGAACCTGTGGAAGAGGTAGACCCAGGAAGACCTGGAATGAGGTGGTGTAGCATGACCTTTGAACATTAGGCCTCACCAAGACAATGACTAGTGACCAGGACCTTTGGAAATATGCAGTACGTGAGAAGACTCGGCAAGCCAAGAGAGAGCATAATCTGTGGCCTCTACCAGAAGTGTAACCAGCTCACTTATTCATATCTTTTCTTCATTGGACACTAAACTCTGCTTGCGAAGACCTGTTGAGGCAAGTGAATTTGAAATCGAAATCGAACTAAATTCAACGATTGGCACCCATGCCAACCTCTCCTTCATTGGACACTAAACTCTGCTTGCGAAAACCTGTTGGGGCAAGGGAAATCGAAACCGTATTTGAACCATATTGGATGACTGGCACCTATGTCAGTGGAGCACTAACAGCACCATCCGAGCATGATCATTACCAGAGCAGCTGTCTGGCTTCCATGCTAGTAGCATGTAAATAGCACCATTTGAGCGTGATCGTTACCAGCATCGCCTTACTGGCACTTGTGCCGTTGGCATGTTAGAAAATCATTCAAGTGAGGTTGTTGCCAGTGCTGCTGGACTGGCTCCTGTGCAGTGGAACTTAAAAAACACCATTTTGAGCATGGCCGTTATATA
>NC_068981.1:129795444-129796542 GCF_001194135.2 Octopus bimaculoides
ATATATATATATATATATATATATAGACAAAACAGAGATTTATACACACACACACGCACACACTCTCCTTACATATATGCTTGTGCATAGTCTCTTTACTCAGACTCATTCTTACAGTGATAACAATACCTCCCACATTAGTTGTCATGCCCAGTAATTGATGTCATTCAACTCACACACATTTTTCAGAAACAATTTTTCACCATTGCATGTACAGGAGACGTTAACAAACAGCTTGCGGGATAGGAAAACCATCAGTGTTTTAAAATGTTAATTGACTTTATATTTTATTATAGATTGAATTTCTCTGTAAATTCTAATCTAACAAAAATAAATTAATCACTTGCAGTCTTTAAATGGCATGGAACAATATCATAAAATGTTACTGAAGAAATAATTTGGTGGAGTGGAATAAAGTAATGTAAAAACATGGTCATTGGAGTTTTGCAGTACAGACTTTTGTAGTTGCGTAATGAGAGTAAAGATGTTTTAATTAGGTATGAAGCCTTGAGCTAGTAAAATTAAGTATCTTGCACAGAAATACAATATTGGATTCATAAATTAAATGCTATATCATTATTGTTTTAACATCAGATTTTTTATTCCATGCTATCAAGTGTTGGATGGGTTGGTTATGTTATATCACCACTTGTCTCTTCAGAAATGTGAAACAAAATAGATTATTAATTCAGTGAAATCCAGCAATTGTAATAGTATAAAAGATGTCAGTTATGTAATATTTCTGACTGAATGATAAAATGTTGTAATTAAGAATAGTCCAAGACTTGCAGTTAATCTTCTAGTCTGTTGACAAGTCTGAATATTTCATATGCCATTAATAATCTTGACAAAAATGTTGAGCATCACAACTTCATGATTTGTCTCATTTATAGATATGATGCTGTCTACTCTAAGGTTAGTTGTTACTGAGCAGATGTCTGATCAAAGACATTCTATCCATGATTAGGCAATCCTCTTTTGTCATGTGCATCTGGGACTAGATTATGTAATGTATCAGTTCTTTTCCATACAATAAGGTTTAGTTTATATATACGTATACCATAAGTTCATTATATATATATATATATATATATATAT
>NC_068981.1:129796635-129810179 GCF_001194135.2 Octopus bimaculoides
TATATATAATGAACTTATTGTATACAGTGCTCAGGTGCACTACAACTCATCAGAAAAAGTAACCAAAACACCATGAACATAGAATATGTACAGGAAGTGAACAGTGAAAAAATATTTAAAAAAAGAGAAGAAGGAGAAATGGAGGAGTAGGGGGTATCAGGTGTACTGTTGGTGAATTTCAGGAAGCATGGAAGTTTTGAAGGATGTAGTGTCTCGACAGCTAACAACTGATGCAGGTAGTTTATTCCATGTTTAGCAATTTTGAGTGTGAAAAAATGTTTCTGAAAAATGCTGTGTTGATTTTTGATTTTGTAAGCATGTCCATGAAGTGTAAGCATGTCCATGGAATTCAAAAAGGTGCCCAAGGTTGTTGTTGGAAAGATGGTGGATAATTTTGTGGGTGTCTACCAAGTCAGTTGTCAGATGTAAGAGAGATTTGGCCACACCTTCAAGGAGGCAAGCAACTACTTAGAGGTTCCATCTTTGGATTTTACACATGAAATATTTGTGTTTTTTTAGTTATAATTTAATAACACACAGAGGAGCTGTGCAAAATACAAAATCCACATAAATTTCTGAAAATACTTTAATTATACACTTCCCTGGGATGGTATGGCTAAGAATAAAATAAGAAAATGTTATACCATGCAACATTTTGATATCAGTATGTGGTTAACTTAAAATTGGGAAGAAGACTATCATGATGCCTATAACCTTTAAAAGTCTGAACAGCAATTGATGAATGGTTTACAAGGTGCTGAAGGCCTACTATCCATAATTCAGTAAAACTTTAGTAAATCTAAGCCAACTTTGGTGTGATTTGGATTAAGGAGTTTCAGGTAACAACTACTAACCTATTAAACAATATAAATAAAGAGTTCGTGCTTTTCCTCTCTCAGCTGTTTTGATGGTTGTAACTTATATTAGGTATGAGTAGATAGGAAGAATTTAAGTTGTTTTATTAAATTGTTTGTTCAGTGAGGATACTCCTTTTCCATAGCTTTTTATGATACTTTTAAAACAGAAATGTGTGAAGTTATGACAAGATTAGTGTAACTATTGTTAAATATTTAGCACAAATGATTAACTGCTGAGTAACTAAAGTTGAAATTTCCATTTTGTTTGTACAATAAAGATATGAAGGGGTGCTGAAAAGTTCCTGACTTTAAGGGTTTCATGAAAGGCCTGGTGGAGGCCCAACCTTCTGAGTTCTTTTACAGAACTTAGAAAAACTGAAGGACCACTGCAATAAATGTGTGAATCTGAGAGGGGAATATGTTGAATAAAATCATAATTAACTGATTCTCCTGTATTTTCTTTTATCCAAAGCCAAGAACTTTTCAGCACTCCCTTGTATATAATTTGTAATGTAGGATGGTAATGAAAGAAATAATATCTACATCAGAGTTTCTCCAGTAAAGGTTTTTTTTTCATGTCTTAGTCTGGAAGAGAGGCTGTACCTATGACCTTTGCAGGACTTCTAAGATTGTGAGGTCAATATAGTTTATTTTCAACACTAAGTCAATGCTGCAGTAGAAATGTGGGTGAAAGGCAAATTCCAGCAGATTGCTTTGGGAGGAAAGAAGGACTGGGAATGGTAGATAGTGCAAAGTGGGGCTCCAGTATGGCATGGTGACAAAGAAAATGATGGGTGTGGTAGATGGACTTTGGTGGAGATAGTAAAATAGAATAGGCAGAGAGAAGAGATAGTATGCCTGTGGGTCAGCTGTTGTAGTGTATTAGTGAATAAGTCTTTGATGGTTTTCTTTCGGATGCAGTCTTAAGATATGTGTGTGTGTGTGTGTGTGCGTCATTAGTACCTTCCTAGATATGAGGACAATACTTTGTAGTGGGTGTTAATTGTGTTTTGCAGAAGGTCAACAACTGAACCAAAGCTGAAATATTTTTTGGCTCTAAGAGAAAGAATAGCTTTCAGATACAATTCTTGTTTTGTTATATGAAGTACAGTTAACAGGAATGACTGTCAGGGAATGTTTACATGATTCAAAATAAGAATTGATGATTATCTCTATTGAATCCTCCTGGAAAGCTGATAATTGAGAGTGTTAGTATGAGGTAAAAATTGTGTGTTATAAATGTTTTACTACTTTTATTTAGTTCCTCAGAGGAGAAAAGAAAGTGTTTATGATATTTACCAAGCTTCTGATGATATAAATGTAGGATATATTTAGTTTTAACATCAGTAGATTGATGTTTGTTGGAAATATGAGAGCAATGAAGTCAATTCTAGACTGTTGCAGTTCATGAGAGAAGCAGTTGGATTAGACTGTATTGGATTGTGTGTTACTCCCAAACAAGTACAAAAAATGATATTAGTGTGAGACACAATAAGGATGATGAGTAGCAAAGTGTTAGATGGAGGTGGTAAATAATTTACTAAATAGTTGTAGTGGTGGTGGTGGCGGTGGCGGCTGTTGGTGGTGGTAATAGTAGTAGTAGTAGTAGTGGGAGGAGGAGGAAGAGGAAGCGATTAGAAACATCATATAAGAGCCAGTGTTGGTGAATGAATTTTTCCAATCAACTGAAAAGCACTTCTTTTGGAGATATCCTAAGTTATTTGTGTTCATGTGTAGATGTACTTGAAATGGAAAATTTCCATAATCTAATGATTGCGGTTGCCTAAAGGGAAAGCTGAAGTAAAATAAAAATCGGTTACGTTAAAGTTAAACCATTTCATTGATGAAATAAGAACAGACAGCTTTGAATGCAAGGAGATTGATGATAAGGTCTGCAAAACACACATGAGCATTAAAAGGTAATATTGCAAATATATTCAGTCTATTCTTAGATGCTGGTGATGAGGTTTTTGAAATTATGTTTTGTTAATTGTATAAAGACAATACAAACCTGATATATATTTAGGGTATTCATTTATAAAATACAAAACGGTAATGTCTATAATATTGATAGTATCAGTGATAATGTAGATTTTAAAAAGTTTATATAAATATATATAAAGGCGCAGGAGTGGCTGTGTGGTAAGTAGCTTGCTTACCAACCACATGGTTCCGGGTTCATTCCCATTGCGTGGCACCTTGGGCAAGTGTCTTCTACTATAGCCTCGGGCTGACCAAAGCCTTGTGAGTGGATTTGGTAGACGGAAACTGAAAGAAGCTTGTCGTATATATGTATATATATATATATATATATATATATATATGTATGTGTGTGTATATGTTTGTGTGTCTGTGTTTGTCCCCCCAACATCGCTTGACAACTGATGCTGGTGTGTTTATGTCCCCGTAACTTAGCGGTTCAGCAAAAGAGGCCGATAGAATAAGTACTAGGCTTCCAAAGAATAAGTCCTGGGGTCGATTTGCTCGACTAAAGGTGGTGCTCCAGCATGGCCACAGTCAAATGACTGAAACAATTAAAAGAGTAAAAAGAGTATACACATATATATATTTTTTAATTTTTTTTTTTTTTTAGAAATAACAACTTGGAGGACCTGTATTGATTAGCCCTAAAAAAGTCTGAGGTAAGATATTGTTTTTTTTAAATCAATAATTGTTTAAAAAATTTTAATTTATTTGATATAGTCAATTTTCAGACTGATGTCAAATGGGATTTTAATGTTGGACTTCAATGTATGCCTGAGTTGATAGACTGAGTTAAAAGAGTTGAGAATTAAATTTCAAGTGACAACATGTATAATGATATTTGAATGAATGAATATTACTATTTTGCTCATAGTCTTCGTTATGCATACATACATACACACACACATGCATACAAATATATATGCATTGTATTTATATTTATTTTCTAAGTATTGCTCAAATGTTTCTAAAAATTCCTACTTTTGCATAAATTGTTCAGTTAGCTGTTGATATTAAATCAATAGATTAAGGTGGCAATCTGGCAGAATCGTTAGCACACCAGGCAAAATGCTTAGTGACATTTCATCCATCTTTATATTCTGAGTTCAAATTCCACCGATGTCAACTTTGCCTTTCATCCTTTCAGGATTCTTAAAATAAGCACCAACTAAGCACTGGGGTCAATGTAACTGACTTAACCCCTTCCCTGAAACTGCTGACCTTGTGCCAAAATTTGAAACCAATATTAAACCAACAGAAGGTGATGAGCTGGCAGAATCATTACTGTGCCAGGCAAAATGCTTAGTGATATCTCATCTGTCTTCACATTCTGAGTTCAAATTCCGCTGAGGTTGACTTTGCCTTTCATCCTTTCAGGGTTGATAAAATAAAGTACCAGTTGAACACTGGGGTAATCAGCTTATCCCCTTCTCTGAAATTGCTGTTCTTGTGCCAAATTTGGCGTATTTCTTGGCGTATTTCTTATATTTTCATGCGTTCAACTTAAAGTTAGCTCTCATTGAATCAAAGGTATTTTAGCTGTGACTGTTCCATTTTTTTTTTTTTTCAAACCTACTATATCTGGAACCACATCATCCAATGAGTCCTTCTTTTGTAAGAGAGTAGGGTGTAATTTGAGGGAGGTTTGACAGCTATTTCTTATAAGTCAGTGATCACATAGAAGATTCTTTGATGGCTCATGTTTCAAGCTGGTAATGTTTTGTGTTTCAAGGCCAGAATGTAATTCAGTATTCCAATGATTTCATCAATTAATTCTTTAACTCTGGGGTTTAGTTCATCTGTCTGATGTTATTATAAAGAGGTAGAAACCTTACTTGATAGACTGAAAAAGTTACAATGCAGCCATATAAAATATATGTATTAGATATAGTGCCAGAAAAACTATAACTCACTTGAGTCAGGGTGAGAATGATATCAACATATCAAAACTGAAGTCATGTACTACAATTTATCATCACTACCATCATCATCATCTTTTTTTCCTTTCCAGCACTGTAGCTAGATAGATCCTACTTAATGCAACAGTTTTTATATGTCTTCCACAAGACCCAGCATCCTGAGCAGGTTAAAGTTATCTATTTTAGATAAATTTGTTTTCCTTTTCCTGCATAATTTTATACATTCATTTAGTAATTCTTTTGTCACTACTTTAGCAAGTATAGTAAAGTCAGTGCCTTGCTGATGAGGTGAGAATCACACCAAAACATGTCTGGAATTGTTTCTCACACATGCTGGGAAAATTGAAATAATACTAGTTTTTGACCAATAGCTTTTTTTTCTCTCCTCCTCCTCACTGCATATTTATTTCTAGTAAGATTTTTTAATGCTCTATGCATTAAATATATGAACACTCATTTGCCTGTTTATTAAATTTCCTTCAAATGGAGTATTTTCTTCATTGGAGCTAGTAAATCCATTGCTTTCTCTCACACTTTTTTTCTCATTGATTCTTTTTTTTCTGATTCTCTTTCTCTGATCCTTTTTTTCCCTGCTGATTCTGTTTCTTGCTCGCCCTCTCATATACACTTAACATATACATGTTTCATATGAAGAATCATTCTCAGTAAAGAAGAGAAAATGCAAGACTAAAATATAACATATTTAAAAGACTTCAAAATTTGCTTGTGTAAACAGTATATAAGCACACATTTCTCCGAGATACATATGTAAATTTGTGGAATGTGAACGAGCACCTATAACAGTTTTACTTTAGCAGTTGTTAATGCATTAGAGATGACATCTGAGGAGATAACTGTTAAGCCATACAGTGTATATGCACAGCTTACACATTGATGTACACATACATATTAAGGTAAGTTCTTGTTGATGACATCAACGAAAGAGCAAAACTGGTGCAACGGAAACACATGAATATTTAAATTTCTTTCTCTCTCTTTCACATGCTCTTATATATACTTTCACTCTTAAATTGTTGTTTACAAGTGGAAATTGTTTAATATGTATGTATGTGTGTGGGTGTGTGTGTGTGTGCTCATGTGCATATGGTATACACATATAAACATGTATATGCATATTTGCATACACACACATACATATATGTAAATATATACATACACATGTGTATACACATACATTCTCCACTGTATATATTCATATGTCATGTCTCTCCTGTTTATTCTAATACATTTCTCATTTCATTTAATCATAGGCACATGCACATGCACACATACATGTTCACTCACATGTATACTCATGCATACATGCATGTACACATACATATACACTCTCATATGCGCATTTAAATTACGTGACTGCATGCACTGAACAACTGGATATCTTCAGAAAAGTCTGAACCTAGATGTTAAAGGTCACCAAAATCAGTGAAGAGATGGAAAAAAATTTCTTTGTTCTATAGAACCATTATAGAAGATAGAAAATAAAAAAAAAGCTAAAGTAAAAAGAAATAAAAAGAAAACAATGAATATAAATAAAATAAAACTGCAAAAAATATATTAACAATGTTTCAAATATTGTATAAATGTCCAGTTAAATAAATGTATTTTGCGATGAAGAAAAGGTCAAATCGAAAATACACTCCTTTAATGTAAGATCAAGAAGTTGCTTAAGTTGTTCAAGTCATTTGTTGCCTTATGCAGAATTAAGTCTGGATAGCTGGTTATAATGTTTCTGCCGATTTGAATTTACTGAGGTCATATAAAGACAGGCTGTAATGTCAAGTGCATGGACTGACTGGAGAAGATTGATGGAGTGCAGTATTAGCTATAAATGGCAGCAAAGAGGAAGGTGGGTGGTAGATAAAATAAAATAATAATAATAAATACAATAACAAAATGTAATGTTAAAAAAGATTACTGGAATTTATTAGAATTGTATTTTGGTAGCTTTTGAAATAGATTTTGGGATTTTTGTTGCTGTTGTTATTATTTTGTTTAATCTTATGTTAGCTCCAATCAAGCAGACCTATGAACAGAGGCAGTCCAACTGTGACCATCCTGTGGGGTTTTTTTTTTTATGTGTATAGGGAACTCAGGATCACTGAGTCATTAGACTGTGGCCATACCGGAGCATCACCTTGAAAGATTTAGTCAAACAAGTCACCCTTGTTCTTACTTTTTTAAAGTTTAGTACTTATGCTATTGGTCTCTTTTGTCAAATTGCTAAGTTACAGCGATGTAAACAAACTCACACTGGTTGTCAAGTGATGTGGTGGAAAACAAACACAAAGACACACACACATTCACATACACAATGGGCTTTTACACAGTTTCCCTCTACTAAATTTAATCACACGTTAATTGTTTGGCTTGGGGTTATAGTAGAAGACACTTGGCCAAGGTGCCACACATTGGAACTGAACCTGGTACCACATAGCTGCAAAGTGAACTCCTTAACTAACACAGCTGTGCCTGCACCTATAATGTGTCCTTTTCTAAGATGGTCAAGTGTAATTTGAGGGAGATTTAGTTGATATTTCCAGCAGGTTGAGTGATGCCAAAGAGGATCATAGCAGTGGGAAAATTGTTGTGAGTAATACTATTGTGACAGTGATGTTGTAATATTATAACAATATAAGGTGGCATGCAAAAAGCACCCTGCACACTCTGTAAAGTGGCTGATGTCAGGAAGGGCATCCAGCTGTAGAAATCATTCCAAAACAGACAATGGGAGTCTGGACAGCTCCCTGGCTGACCAGCTCCTATCAAACTATCCAACCCATGCCAGCATGGAAAATGGATGTTAAACAACGACAGTGATCATGATGATGATGTGGTAGTAGTAGTAGTAGCAGCAGCAGCAGCAGCAGCAGCAGCAGCAGCAGCAGCAGCAGCAGTAGTAGTAGTAGTAGTAGTAGTAGTAGCAGCAAATTGGTAAATTTGTAAGAGCATCGGATAGATTGCCTTGTAGTATTTGGTCTCATTATCTGCGCTCTGAGTGTTAGTCATGCAACAATCAATTTTGCATTTCATCCTTCTAAAGTTAAAAGAATACCAGTCTTCCCTTTCTTTTTGGATCATACCTGTAAGAATACACATTTTTGGAATACTCAGCCACTTGTGCATTAATTCCATAAGTAAGGATTCAGTTAGTTGAGCTCGTCATCAAATTCACTGGAGAATCCACAAATGTTGTTATGATATTGAAGTTACTGTCTTGCTCTTGCTGGAATAATAATCAGTTGTGGAGGTGGTAGTGGTGGTGGTGATGATGATGATGATGATGATGATAATCTAATGGTTGCATTGTGGTGGTATTAGCATTATGGTGGTAGTCATGCTTATGTTGGTGCAGTTGTTGCAGCAATCTACTACTTTTGTTGCTCATGGTGATATTTAGAGAAAAGACTTAGGATATTAAATTTTTAGATTGGGAATAAGGATAAGGTTCTAAGTCTGATCTTATTCTAGTCTGAGAATTTATTTATATACCCTTAATATGACAGTGGTGGCGGCAGTAGTTGTATTAGTTGTTATTTGTAGTAGGAGCTATGAGTTGGAGAATGAATGGTTGAATGTATTTCATTGCAGGAAACATTTGTTTATAGCTTAACATTCAGACAGTCTTTTAGCCCTGGTGTATTGCTAGTGTTATTCTGATGTTGTAAAGTGTTTAGCTATCCACACAGTATTTGTATTCACCTCACTTCTTAACACATCTACTGGTCATTGCAACCAAAGATTCATATTTAGCAGCTGAGTACTAACTGAGTGGAGGCACAATGGCCCAGTGGTTAGGGCAGCGGACTCGCAGTCATAGGATCACGGTTTTGATTCCCAGACCGGGCGTTGTGAGTGTTCATTGAGCGAAGACACCTAAAGCTCCATGAGGCTCTGGCAGGGGATGGTGGCGAACCCTGCTGTACTCTTTCACCACAACTTTCTCTCATTCTTTCTTCCTGTTTCTGTTGTGCCTGTAATTCAAAAGGTCAGCCTTGTCACACTGTGTCACACTGAATATCCCCAAGAACTACGTTAAGGGTACACATGTCTGTGGAGTGCTTAGCCACTTGCACGTTAATTTCATGCGCAGGCTGTTCCATTGATCAGATCAACTGAAACCCTCGACGTCATAAGCGACGGAGTGCTAACAACTAACTGCATAGATAGTAAATTGGAAAAAGAAAGTCTAGAAAATTTGTCATTGCTGTTGGTGTTCATCCCAAGTTCAGCCCTTAATGAGCAGACCTATGGTCAAAGCTAGATTTTTAAGCTAGAAAGGTATGATTTGAAGGAGATTCAGCTGCTTTTTCTACAAGGTCAAGTAACTACATAAAGATTTCTTTATCAACTCATAGTCATTAGTTTGTCTCATTTGGAAAGCACAATGGCTTAACACTGAATGTTCGTAAAATATTCAAGGTAATTTGTTGGACATGCCATTCAGAAAGTTCTGTGGGTCATAGCTTGCTCACAACTGATGTAGAAACTACTTATTAGTTCAATTAAAGCAAGGCTTGGTGGAGAAGAAGAGATTAAGAATGTTTGAAAAGATAGCAAGACAAATGAGAGTTATAAGATATTAGCTAGTTGAATCTATCCAGAATGGCAAAAGTTTGATGTGGGTAAATATGATTATCTTGAAGGAATTGTTGGGGTGAAGTTGATGAAGAGAATTGAAATGTATTCTTTTGGTACAGGGAGTTTTTAAGCAATGGTTTTAGACAAAGCATTTTGAAGTTTTTTTATACTGAGCTCTGAGTGAGATATATGGGTAGAAAGGAGTATGGATTGGATTCCATGTAAGCTCATACACTAAGATTTGTGAAGAAATTAAAAGTAAAGGATTATCTCAAACTGAAGGAATTTGTGAAATATATAGGAGCTATGTTAGTTCTGTTGACTATGCATCTGCATATGTAAGTATAGGACTGGGCAAGATTCTTTTGAGGAAGACTAATAGTTACCCATGTGTGCAAGTCTTTTGTCTTCAGGCCACTGGTGTTTATCAATGGGAAAGACTGCTAACTTAGGATGATGTAACTTGGTACAAGTGTCATTGCAAATATTGCTGTCAGAATGCAAAGAACTAGAACAGATACTGCAAGGAATCTCTATAACAGTCTTGCCAACTCACTATTCTGGATTGGTATTTTTTTTTATTGACCTCAAGGGGATGAAAGGCAGAGTTGACCTCAGCAGGATTTGAACTCAGCATGCAGAGAGTTAGAACAAATAACACAAGGCACTTACATTTAACTCTAACTCCTCTGTCAATTTGTCACCTTGTGGACGATAGAGATTGAGATTTGTTTCTTAGGAAGAATGGAATTAATGTGAAAAAGAACCAGTTGGTACAAAGAAGGAAAACTGACCAGTGAATCTAACTTTACTCTTTTTATCTTTTATCTGTTTCAGTCATTGGACTATGACCATGCCAGGTCACCATCTTGAAGGGTTTTAGGCAAATGAATCAATCCCAGTACTTTTTTTTAAACACCTAATACTTATTCTGTCAGTCTCTTTATGACAAACTACTAAGTTACTGGAATGTAAACAAACCAACATCGGTTGTCAAGCAGGGGGGAGTGCGGTGGAGGGAGCTAGTGGAAAAATAAAGTAAAACCCAAAAGTCTGTAATTGCCATTGACTGTCATGCTGATCCCTATGAAAAACTCTACTGGAAATCACTGACGTTTGTTGGGTATTTTATAATTTTTTGTTGATTGAAAAGAAAACTAGCTGCAAATTTGGGCAAAAAGAGGAGAATATTGGATTATGTACCAGAAGTCAGTGGTCATAGATTTGCACCACTAATTGTCAGATAGCAGGCTTCTATTTGGAAACATTGTTTGTTGGTCTTCTGTGATAGTCACTTGTGTTCCTCATAGACAGAGTGCTGTTGATGAAAATTCTAGGTTCTCTTTATGTTATTGGTTATGTTTTGAATAATTTCAATAAGGTTATGATTTTTGTTGCTTAGCTTCAGGTCAGCTCTAAATGATGGGGTTTTAATAAAGACTATATATGTGGTCTATCAACATTTACAGTATTATGCCCCAAAGGGGGTAGGAGTGTTCAGAGTTCAGTAAAGTCAAAAATGTTCAGGACCAAATTTGGAGAGTATAATTTGTGGAAGTGTTTGGAGCAAGAGGTAGTAAGAATCATGGAAAGCTCTGATCCTATCTAGGCAGTGGATTCTAACCCCTCTATGAGTGGATTGCCTTTTATTTGTTTATTTGTATTTTTTTACCACATCCCCATTTCTGTTTGTGTATGTATGTGAATCCCTACAACTTGTAACCCCTTTGATAATAGGTTTTGTATTGATTGTATAGGCCCTAGTAGCCACAAATTATTATTATTATTAAGGTAGCATGCTGGCAGAGTCATTAGCACACTGGGCAAAATTCTTAGCAGCATTTTGTCCAATCTGCATGATCTTAGTTCAGATTCTGCTGAGGTCAACTTTGCCTTTTATTCTTTCAGGGTTGATAAATTAAGTACTAATGAAACACTGGGGTTGATGTAATCGACTAGTCTCCTCTCTCAAAATTGCAGGTCTTGTGCCTTTAATAGAAAGGAGTTATTATTATTATTATTATTTTAATAGGTATTGGCCAATAAAAGGAATCATTATTATTAATGGCTATAGCTAAAATATTGGAAACCATAAAAGAATGGTTGGCGTTAGGAAGGGCATCCAGCTGTAGAAACTCTGCCAAATCAGACTGGAGCCTGGTGTTGCCATCCGGTTTCACCAGTCCTCAGTCAAATCATCCAACCCATGCTAGCATGGAAAGCGGACGTTAAACGATGATGATGATGATGATGATATCTTTTACTCATATCTTCTTGGTCAGATAAACATATTTGATTACATTTTTTACAATTTCTCAGATTCCTTGCCAATCCCAAACTATTATTTTTACAACCTTTTTATTTATACAATGACAGAGATTCAACATTAATCTTAACTGCAATA
Source organism: Octopus bimaculoides (assembly GCF_001194135.2). Classification (NCBI taxonomy): domain Eukaryota; kingdom Metazoa; phylum Mollusca; class Cephalopoda; order Octopoda; family Octopodidae; genus Octopus; species Octopus bimaculoides. The sequence goes on from NC_068981.1 coordinate 129,808,398, forward strand.
ACATCACCTAACCATTCCAGTCTTATGCACCAAGGAAGTCATCATTCTCTGCACAGGCTTTTAAATATTTCTCTCTGGAATGATCTCATCCATTCATTTTAGACAATTAATTATCTAAAGCACTTAAGATTTAATATTATTTGTCTTAAACACACACGTCAGTCTTAACCTACAACTTACTGGAAACCTCTAAAATATAAAATGAATTCAATTTTATATTTACCTGCTTGCAGGCATAACATAATGAGTTCAGGAATTCCCATTTAGAATGTTTGTAAAGAAATCTAAGTTGGCAGACACACCTGGTAATTCACTGTGATTTTAATTGTAGTAAATAAATTAATTTTCTTGTGACTGTGTAGGCACATGCATGGCTGTGTGTTAAAAAGGTTGCTTCCCAACTACATGGTTTTGGGTTCAGTCCTACAGTGTGGCACTTTGGGCAAGTGTCTTCTACTATAGCCCTGGTTAAACAAAATCCTTGTGAGTGGATATGGTAGATTGAAACTGAAAAAAAAGCTTGTGTGTGTGTGTGTGTGTGTGTGTGTGTGTCTCCCACTACCACTTGACAACCAGTGTTTGTATAAAACCCTGTAACTTAGTAGTTCAGAAAAAGAAACTGATAGAATAAGAATTAGGCTTTGAAATAAGTACTAGGATGAGTTGTTCAACCAAACCCTTCAAAGTGGTCCCTCAGCATAGCTGCAGTCCAATAACTGAAACAAGTAAAAGATAAAGCTATACATTAGAGAAGGTAAAAATGCATGTAATAATTTAACCTTGTTCAAGTTTTGTGCTTGCTTAAATTTGTCCCAAATATCCATGCTTGTTTTTAGACATATAGTTAGCCCTTGTTTCATATGTTCTGAGTAGTATAAAGGTTTCTTTTATAAGTCCCAAGTTTCTCTGGTGGTTTAAAAAAAACAGGAATGCATATCATATATAATGCATGGATATCAGGGAAATATTCTTTTTTAACCCTTTGTCTTATGTGTCACATGTAATACACAGGTCAGGCAAAGAGCTAAATAGAATTAACTAGTTAAGTCTAATTCAATTGTATACAATAGAGAGAGAGAGAGAGAGAGAGAGAGAGAGAGAGAGAGAGAGAGAGAGAGAGAGAGAGAGAGATAGAGAGAGAGAGCTATAAGAAGAATGAACTTTTCAATAATTCATTTCTACAACAATTCTGTACGATTAATGGACAGGACAGAGTTGTTCAGCTAGTTGACACTGCCCCAACCTGAATATAATATATAGAGAGAGCTGCTTTATAAACTGACCTCACTCTAGCTAGGTCCATAAAAGGTTGCTCAGCAAAGTAAATCTATTTCAAATCACTGTTGTTGATAGTCATTAGTAATATATGCAAAAATATTACAATATAAAATATCACGAAACTTACTGAATGAGGAAAGCTAATTTCATTGTTATGTGTATTGAACAATTCTTTTTTATACTCTCATACACAAGTATACCTACCACTTTTAAAAGAGAACTGTCATCTTCATAGTCATTTTAATGCCCACTTTTCCATGCTTGCAAGGGTTGGCCAGAATTTTTTGAGGCAGATTTTCTTCAGCTGGATGCCTTTTCTGTTGCCAACTTGCACTTGTTTCCAAGTAAGGTAATAGTTCATTTTGCCAGACATGTTTTTCACAGAAGATTGATTGGAAATGAGTGACACTGTTTATATGTTGGTAATGCTCCTTTTTACATCACACAGCATGAAGACAAGGAGGGAGACACACACACACACACACACACACGCACCCACACACA
>NC_068981.1:129810406-129814354 GCF_001194135.2 Octopus bimaculoides
TATATATATATATATATATATATATATATATATATATATGTATATATATATATGTATATGATTCATCATCATTTAATATCTGTTGTTGAATTGCTGTCCATATCATGCACCATATAATCTTCCTTTTACTTGGAGAGAAAAACCGTTCGTGGCTGTGGCCAATAGAGGTTACAGCTCTCTGAATTTTCTCCATCCTATTCTTATTCTAGCTATCACATCCTCCCCCACTGCTAATTTGGTCCCTAGGTAGCAGAAATTATCTACTACTTCTAATGAGCCACCAGGACATTTGAGAGAATCGATTTCCCAAGTCTCTAAAGTTTTAGGATCCTATGCATCTTCATATATATAATGAGCTTGTTTAAGTTTCCATCTACGAAATCCACTTACAAGGCTTTAATTGGCCCTGGTTTGTTACAGGAGACACTTGACCAAGGTTCGGTGCTGTAGGACTGAACCAGGAACTGCACAGCCTGTACCTCTGTGTTTTCCACAAATTGGTATTTAAAAAAAAATAATAATAGGTTCCTTGATAAATACCATGGCTGACACCCTCTCTAATTTGTGCTGCTTTAAATGTATATAATAGCTAGTTGTCTGTGCCCTGTGAGTCAACCTTGCTTGAATAGTTCAATCTTTTTCTGACTTTATACAATATAAAGATAGATTCTGGTAGTTCAACTCTACTCTGTCTACATTATTTACATTTGATGGATATTTATCCTCCTCTTGTTTGTTGTTAACACAACGTTTTGGCTGATATACCCTCCAGCCTTCATCAGGTGTCTTAGGGAAATTTCGAACCTGGGTTCTCATTCCAAAGGTATTTTTCAATGTTGTTGTTATTATTATTATTATTATTATTATTATTATTATTATTATTATTTTTATTTTTATTATTCATACACCATATGCCCGTGGACATATGGCATAGTAGTTAAGAGCACGGGCTACTAACCCTAAGATTCCGAGTTCGATTCCAAGCAGTGACCTGAATAATAATAATGAAAATAATGATAATAATAACATCGAAAAATGCCTTAGGAATGAGAACCCAGGTTCAAAATTTCCCCCAAGACACCTGATGACGGCTGGAAACATTGTGTTAACGACAAACAAGACGAGGACAAATATCTGTCAAATGTAAATGTAAATAATGTACATAATTCCTCATCTCTTAAATATAGAACTGTATTATCTACTCTGTCTATATTATACTAATATGCCTGTTTCAGATTTGATCTCTGTCCCTATTTGTTCAGCGGGTGAGGTAATTCATTTCAAAACTACTCCAATGAAAAGGTTGGTCTACCTGGAATTTTAACCCTACTCTAACTGTATGCAGTCCATGATTACAATTCTTTCTCCATTATGCACACATGTGCTAACATACATGCATGTGTAATGTGAATACACACACACACACACACACACACACACATCGCAGCTGAATTGATGACATTTTGTATGTTAGAGTATGTTTGACTAACTGTTATTTGCTTTTGGTTTTATTGTTTTTCTATATTCTTTTCATTAAATTCAACTCTATATCTTGTCTTTCTCTCCCTTCTCTCTTTCTTTTTTCTATGTTCTTTCACTTTCTCTCATACACAAACAGTTTTAAATATGTCAACATATATACATGGATGTATGATATAGCATATATTTCTGAAGCAGGTGTTATGTTGCCATAATATTGAGGTAGTGGTCTCTCAACAATAGTGTTTGTGGTTATTAGAAGCTGTACTTCTATATAGAGCGTTGCATAATAATAATAACAAAGGGTTTCTCATTACACTGGTTCACAACATATGTGAAGGTTATGGGACATTTAATATTGTATATGAGAGGTATTAGGTGATATTAACCAGAATTCAGATAGATCATAGCACTAAAATTTGCTAGAATAGACTATAGATTAAAATGGTGGCTATATTGATGTCAGGTTGCATTGAGCATAATTATGGCTCAAAACCATTGTAGCTGGTGAACATATCTTTCATGCAGTCATATCGTAACTTGAACTACATTGTCCAACGTGTCTTTCCTTTTTTTAAAGACAGTTAGTATGATTTGAGGAAAATTTGGCTACTATTTCTAGCAGGTTGTGTAATCACATATAAGTCCCACGAGTAGTTTGAGACTTCCTTGTTGATTCATGTTGTTGTTGTTTAGCCCCAAACTGGCCTTGATCAGGCAGACCTATGAAGTTATTCTATTCATGACAATATTTTTATTATTGAAACAATGTATGAAAATTTCATTACTCAATGCATCCTTTCCTTTTAAAGGCAACAGTGTGAAATTTGAAGGAAATTTGACTGCTCTTTTTAGCAGATCAAAGCTTTCATGGTGACAGATGGGACTAGAATAGACAGAGAGGTCGAGGTAACCAGAACAGATGATTGAGAACATGAGAAGAGGCTGGACTGGCTGAAGGAGGTTTTAAATGAATTGATGATATGAGATGATAATTGTTTCTAGAACCACCAACTTTGAGAGGAGGGGCTGAGTTAATTACATCAACCCCAATAGTAGACTTGCATTTAATTTCATCAGCTCCCCCCCAAAAAAATGTAATATAAAGTTGAGCTGAGTGAGGTTTGAACTCAGAATATAAAAGGACATAACTAAATATTGCAAAGGTATTTTAATTCGAGGTTCTGTTGTTTTTGCTAATTCACCAGAAAGAAGTAGAAAGAGGGGAGAGAGAAAGAGAAAAAGAGTGGAAGAAAGGGAGAGGTGAAAAAGGAAAAAGCGTGATGGTGAAAAAATAATTTATTTTCAAATTGTGTTATGATGACATTCTCCTTGGTCATGTTTTGATTGATTGCTATTTATAGTTGAAATTAATCTATTATTTACTAGATTAATAATTCACCGTTTATCCAATAAATAAATCCATTATCATTGTGAATTGGTTTTTAATATTTTACAATCTCTAAAGACCAGGATTATTATATGAGAGAAAAGGAGAAAGAGAGAAAAAAAGATTTAATTCATTATCAAGCTATGTTATTTGCCATATAAAAGACAACACTGTATGGTTATGGTTGTTGTTGTTGTTAACAACACTACCACTGTAATCCTCTTACCTCTCTTTTAGTCCTCTTCCTTCTGGTTATTATTATCACTTTTCTCCAATTCCTTATTATCATTATCATCATTGATAACACTGATGATGCTATCATTGTTATCATCATCATGAGTTTCTCATCAAGGCATGCATGTAAAAATATTTTTTTAAATATGTTTGGTAAGAAGATTGTTTCCCAACCACATGGTTCCAGGTTCACTCCTTCTATGTAACACCTTGGGCAAGTGTCTTCCACTTTAACCTCGAGCTGACCAAAGAACTGAAAGAAGCCTGTTGTATGTGTGTTTGTGTGTGTGTGTGTGTGTGTGTGTGTGTGTGTGTGTGTGTGTGTGTGTGTGTGTGTGTGTGTGTGTGTGTGTGTGTGTGTGTGTGTGTGTGTGTGTGTGCATGCACATACCTGTGTTTGTCCTCTCCACTGCTTAACAACTGGTGTTGGTGTGTTTACATCCCCATAACTTAGTGGTTCGGCAAAAGAGTTCCAAGAATAATAGAATAAGAAGAAGAAAAGAGGCAGGTAGATCGAAGAAGTAGGCAGTGTTAAAAGAAGGTAGAGGAGCAGCAAAAAAGCTTTTGGTCGATAACACTGATGATGCTATCATTGTTATCATCATCATGAGTTTCTCATCAAGGCATGCATGTAAAAATATTTTTTTAAATATGTTTGGTAAGAAGATTGTTTCCCAACCACATGGTTCCAGGTTCACTCCTTCTATGTAACACCTTGGGCAAGTGTCTTCCACTTTAACCTCGAGCTGACCAAAGAACTGAAAGAAGCCTGTTGTATGTGTGTTTGTGTGTGTGTGTGTGTGTGTGTGTGTGTGTGTGTGTGTGTGTGTGTGTGTGTGTGTGTG
>NC_068981.1:129814469-129820053 GCF_001194135.2 Octopus bimaculoides
GGTGTGTTTACATCCCCATAACTTAGTGGTTCGGCAAAAGAGTTCCAAGAATAATAGAATAAGAAGAAGAAAAGAGGCAGGTAGATCGAAGAAGTAGGCAGTGTTAAAAGAAGGTAGAGGAGCAGCAAAAAAGCTTTTGGTCTCTGTCATCAAGAAATCTACCCCTCAGGTTCCATTCAGAAACCTATCATAGCCTATTAGCAGCAGTTATTTTTGTTGCTTCTTAAGGTTCAACTCTTTACTCTAACCCAACGTTTTTCATCTGGTATCCATATGGCCCATGAGGGTCTTTATAAGATTTTTGGGGATCCACCCAACAAAATAGTAAATTGGGGATCCACAATAATATTTTTAGGTCCCCTGAAAAAATTTTGCTTTAGATGTGTGTATTTGCATGTATTGCAAGAAACAGCTAGGTTTCTTTCTCTTACATTTTACATAAGTTCAACCTGCGTAAGTTAATGTGTGAAAAACAAAATAGGAATTTTGAAAGGAGTATCTATTAAAACTAGTTTTTAAACACCTTTTATGTGTATAACAGGTTGGACACCAATTTTTTTATAACTTAATTATAAGTATTTATCACTAAGCATAACTCTTAGTTTAGTTTAGGTTGCGTAAATGTTATTATGTATACATGACAAGACGCTGAATGTGCATTCATTACGTGCATGTATGTTGAAGATTTAGATTATATTTTCTTGACTGTTACACATAAAAAAAAAAACAGTTTCATTAATATACAGAAATAAATTCAACAAGTTGAAAGAAACGAGAAGTAAAAGGAATTAAGTTTCTACATTAATTTGTTATATACATTTTTTTTACATTTATAGAAATTTAGAAACAAAGCATTTCATCGTAGAGAATTTACGACTTAAATTTATTATTAACTAGTTTCTCATTCTAACTAATAAGGTTTCACGACAATTCAATATTGTCGGATTTGAGTATTGAACATGGCACATATATTAGCCTATACTCAAAAGGGTGAGTGTCGTAGACTTGAGTAACATCCAACGATCACTGGAGATTTTGCCGAAAATCAGGGTTTTTATAACTACTCATACACAAATCATAGAACCATAACCCCGTGAAAGATTTCTTCAACAAAGTTCATAATTCGTATATGGGCAGTAATTTTTAACCAATGAGAAATCAATAATTTCTCATGTTCGGGCAAACGAACTTACATTCTCTCTCCGCCTCTTATTAGTTTGCTACACACCAAATGGCTATGGGAGTCCACCTGAATAATATAGTAATCAAGGAGATCCATAGATAAAAAATGGTTGAAAACCCTTGCAAAATAATCCACAGAAAATCAAAGCATCCCCCATCCCACTCCATAATAAACTATCACTATGCTGTATGGAATTTTTATTTACACATATTCTACATATTGAGCTGAGCCATTTTATTGAAGGGAGTGGAGTCTTCTGTTTTCCTGCTTGAAAAAAAAGCTACAAAAATAAGAGGCATAATGCAAAACTTGCTGTCCTTGTCTCTGTTTCTCTCTTTCTCTTTCTCTAAGTCAAAACCAGTTGGAATTAGTTATGTGGGTGTTATGTACACATGTGTGCACATGTGTGTGCGTGTGTTCGTATGTGTGTTTCATTGCTAAATACAGGGTTAATTATTGGCTAGCAGCTGCAACTCTGATTTACTCTGCAATTCTGATGTAACATGCGATTATTTGAAAATTATTATTGTCATTTGCCCCCTCACTCCTCATCCTGTTACATTTAACTTTGAGTGAACCTTATGATAGAAGGCATTTCAACCCTAACTATCTTGTGTGTTTTTTTTTTTTTCAGACATAGTACATCTGGTGACTACATTATCCAATGTGTCCTTTACTCTGTTTAATACAATAGAGTACGGGTTAAGGCTATTAATAACAGGTGATTGTTTGTTATGGGTGGTGGGGGAGTGGTTTTGCTTTGGTTTCCTGTGGATCATTTCATATTAGTTCCTTTGTCCGAAATACCATATTTTCCAGCAAACAAGTCAAATTCTTCAAACCAAAATTTACAGCCAAAAATGGTGGGTCAACTTAATACATCAAAACAACTTTGGAGCATCAAAAATTCTATGTGAAATGCAGCACTTGCCCAAGGTGCCACACAGTAGGACTGAACCTGGAACTATGTGATTGGGAAGCAAATTTCTTACCACACAGTCACATCTGCACCTGTATTATGTTGTTTTGTATGCTGGAAAGTAAGGGCCTACTTTAGAAAACCTCATAATTAATAATTGTGTGGAAAAGACAAAAAAAAAAAAAAACTAGAAACAAATCATTTTAATGCAGTTGATAGTTACTGTCACTAAATATTTTACCATATCACAGGTTCTCTTTGTCATTATTGATGTTTAGCATTTTTTATTGCATACTTTCACTGTGCTACTGAAAGCAACTCTCCGCATGTCTTAGATATATATGCAGTGTTTTACTTCAGCATGTTTTTTCTTTTAATCATTTCCAAGTCACCTGTTATTATTGGGACTGATTTTGTTTTCCCCTCATTTAGGTTATTTTTATTTCTAGATTTATATATTTGAATAATTTTACCATTTCTTTGGGAAATGCATTATTATCTGTTGGGACTGAGATGCTTATTACAATGCATATTTTACCTGGTGGCCCTTGACAACAATGTCTGGGTGATATTGTCATATCTCAGAATATGGTATTGGTGTTGTTAAGGTAATGAGCTGGCAGAATTGTTAGAGTATCGGAAAAATGTCTTCAGCATTTGTTCTAGCTCTTTACATTCTGACTTCATGTTCCACCATGGTCAACTTTGCCTTTCATACCTCTGGAGTTGATAACATAAAATACCCATCATATATTAGGGTCAGTAGTATTGACTTATCCTCTTCCTTCAAAATTTCTGCCCTTGGTGAGTTGGTAGGATCGTTAGTACAGTGGACAAAATGTTTAGTGGCATTTCTTTTGGCTCTTTACATTCTGAGTTCAAATTCTACTGAGGTCAGTTTTGCTTTTCATCCTTTCAGGGTTGATGAAATAAGTACCAATTAAGCACTAGGGTTAGTGTAATCAACTAGCCATCTTTCCCCCAAGTTCCAGGTTTTGTGCCTATAGTAGAAAGGATTATTATTATCATTATCATCATTATTCAGTAGTCTCATTTTTATTGCATGCTTTTACTGCACAAAAAGATTAGGAACACTTTTGATCAGGCATGATCTGAGGTTAACACAACCACGAACAACACCACTACATCCACCACCACCACCACCAACAACAACAACAACAACAACAACAACATAAGGGTAAGGCAGGAATTTCAGACAGAATCAGTTTTGGAAAGAAAAGGATGATGATGGCAAGGTAATAGATGGTTGGATCAAATAGAGTGGTATGTAGCTTCCTAGGAATTGAAGCTGAAGTATTTGTTCAGTGAAAGAGAGAGAGAGAATACAATGTAGTGTTGTGCTAGTGGAAGGAGTATGATGATGAGAGAATCTTTCATAATCAATCAGATGGCACTTCTTTTGATGTGGTCAAAGGTGTTCCAGAAATGTGAACAGTTCCAAAATATGAGTAATAAACTAATTGGTTTTTCAATACAATTTTGACAATGTTATAGGTTTGTCATTGCCATGAATTGAATAGATACCAGTAAGATATTGTTGAAGACTTGATTAGCTCTCTCTCTCTCTCTCTCTCTCTCTCTCTCTCTCTCTCTAAATATATATATATATAATACACACACATGCACTCACACACACACATATATATATACACATACATACATGCAAACATATATATATATATATATATATACACACACACACACATACATACACATATATACATATACATACACATATATACACACACATACATATATATAGAGAGAGAGTGCAGTGAATATATTGTAGTCTAAATTAATCAAAATTGAAAATAACACTGACATCTCATTTTAACAGATATATTTACCAAAATTACATTAAAATATCTTGAAATACTAAAGAATAAATTTATTCTATAAAGTTGCCATTGGCTTCAACCGCAGCCTCCAGATGACTTCAGAATCTCCTGCAGCTCTTCTGGATGGCCTCCTTGTTTAAGTTGGTGAATGCTGCCATAATCCTTGCTTTCAGTTCATCTTTGGTGTTACAAAGACTTTTGTTGGTCTCTAGCTCAACTGTGCCCCACACATAATAATCAAAGGAATGCAGTCAGGGGAGTTAGGTGGCCAGATGTTAGGGGTGATGTGGTTGCAGAAATTGTCTGACAGCCATGACAGGGTTCTCCTGCTTGTGTTGCATGGTGCAGAGTCCTGTTGCCAGACATAGGGTCTTCCAGCAGCCACCCTCTTGACCCAGGGCAGCGCTGACTCCTCCAAGCACTTGATGTAGATCTCCATGTTGAGTCTGAGGCTGTGTGGGAAAATGAATGGATGTTGACTGGATGTTTGATTTTTATCACTCTGAGTACATTTTGGGGACACAGCAAGCCAACGGCTGTTCTGTGTGTTCACCATCTGTTCGTATTGGAGTTTCCAGCAAGAATGCCAAGCAGTACAGCATGTTGTTTCCAAATTTCTGGCAGAGTGAATTGCTTCATGGTGGTGTTTTTCTCACAAATGGTGTCCAACTGACTCTACTATACTGAGTAGTCAACAAGATCAAAAATAAACAATGCGCATACGTGAAATTAAAAATATAAAATGGCGACAATTTGCCCATCGCACTGTATGTGTATATATATATATATATATATACAAGAGTTACGGAATGGGGTCGGTATGATGCAGCAGGCTACATGTTTCATAGTGAGCAGAACCTCAGAAGTGGTAAAAATCCAAGCAAGGTGTATATTGCAGGCTACTCTTCAGGCTAAGGATATCTTGATAAAATTACAGATTACATTGTTGCAAGGAGGTACATATTGATCCATGGAAGATTCAATCAGAATGTGTAGAGAGCACAGTACAAGTCTCCCTACATTTTTATTCTCCTTTCCTACTGTGCTCACTACACATTCTGATTGAATCTTACATGCATCAACATGTACATCCTTGCAACAATGTAATCTTTTATTTAATCAATACATCTTTGACCTGAAGAGTAGCCTGCGGTATACACCTTGCTTAGATTTTTACCACTTCAGAGATTCGGCTCGCTATGAAACATATGTAGCCCAGATCTTACCTACTCCATTCCGTAACTCTTGTATTCTGATTTGCACACCTGGCAACCCTGGTTGCCTACTTTCAAATATAAAAAAAACTTTTTTCAGTTTATTGTACTTTGATACGAAGGAAATCCACAAGACTCCATCTCAATAAACCACTACTGTCTTTGAAAGTTGTTTTTTATATATTTACTAGTGATTGCTTGAAGTTAACTTAACTTTCTTCCTACACCTTGATCCCTGGATCTTACATTTATATTTTTACACACACACACACACACACACATATAGACACATACATAGGATTGTTTGTAGAAATACATAAATCCAGGGGAGAAGCACACTCTAAGATGTAGAGCAGTTAATACATATACATACATATATATATATACATATATATATATACATATATAT
>NC_068981.1:129820153-129825955 GCF_001194135.2 Octopus bimaculoides
CATTATTATCATAATAATTATCTGTTCATTTTCCATGTGAAAATGTTTTACTCATTAAATAGAATGAATTATTGATTTTAATACTGAGATCATTGGGGAGATGTTAATAATAATAATAATAATGGTTGTGGTGGCGGCAGGCTGTGGGTGGCGGTGGCAGCGGTGGTGTTGGCTCTGTTTAAAGAAACCAGTTACCTAATGAGCGAGCTAAACTATTCTGTAGTAGTGGTTATAATGAGGGATACCAGGCTAGGTCTTAATAGTCAGACTCTCTTCAGCTAATTCTACATAAAATTTTTTTAAAAAAAGGATAAAAATGCAAAACTTACCCTTACAAAATGGTAAAGGTTGAACCTAACATGAAAATTAAAAAAGACCCTAAATGATTAAAAAAATATCAATAAAAAACAGACATTCTGAAGGTAAAAGAAATGTGTAAGCAAATCGTATCAGCAAAAGCATGCAGAATAAGATACTTTACAAAATGTGAGTGCTTCTTGTAAGAGAATAATGTATTTGAAGGAAGTATTAAAATATTTTACAGTGATAAATGCAGGTATGGCTGTGTGGTAAGAAGCTTGCTTTCCAACAATATGGTTTTGGATTCAGTCTCAGTGTGTGACACCTTTGGCAAGTGTCTCCTACTATAGCCTTGGGCTAACCAAAGCCTTGTGAGTGGATTTGGGAGATTGAAACTGAAAGAAGCCCATCATGTGTGTGTGTGTGTCCCATTACTGCTTGATAACCAGTGTTGGTATGTTTACATTCCTGTAACTTAGCAGTTCAGCATAAAGAGACTAATAGAATAAGTGCCAGGCTTAAAAAAAAAAAAAAACGTACTGTGGTTGATTTAGTTGGCTAAAAATTCTTCAAAGTGGTGCACCAGCATGACCACAGTCTAATGACTGAATCAGGCAAAGGATAAAAGAAAAGATATCAATACACACACATGCATGCACGCACGCGTGCACGCACACACACAACAATAAATAAATGAATAAATATGTAAACATAAGACTTGAGGGTACACCAACATAAGCAGAAATTCAAAGGAATATGGAACAAAACATTCAGCACACAAGATCAAAATGGAAGAAAAAGAAAACACGAAACACTGCAAACGTAACTTGTCATAGTGGGAAAAAAATTAACAAACACAGCTGGAGAGCCTCTGGTATTTACAAGGTCTCCAATTCCTTGATAAAACATCTGAGTATCAAGGGTGGGTAGCAGCAGCATTTAATGAACTGATAAACAGAATAGAATCAACACCTGAGTAGCAGATGGAGTGGGAAACAACATTAATTTCCCCAAAACAAAGGTACCAGAGATTCTCCAAATTACATGTTGGTAACTTGTTTGCCAACATCATACAAAGTCCATGATCTACAACAGGTTCGTTGCTCACCTGAACAGAAATAAGGTCTTACCTGAGAAGCAGGAAAGGTGATGATGTGTGGCTATAAAGAACAACTACTGGTAAATCAGGCTAAGTATAGCATGGCCAGGATTGATTACTGAAATGCTTTTGATACCATTCCACACTTTTAGATTTTGGGGGCATTCCACATAAATAAAGTAATTCAACTACTAAAAGAAAAGTACATCAATTATTCCATGTCAAAATAAAAAGTAACTGTATTGGTTTCAAATTTTGGCACAAGGCCAGCAATTTCAGGAAGGGATTGAATCAATTACATTGTCCCAGTATTCAACTGGTACTTATTTTATCAATCCTAAAAGGATGAAAGGCAAAGTCAACTTTGATGGAATTTGAACTCAGAATGTTAAGACAAAATACTGCAAAGCTTTTTGCCTGGTATGCTAACAATTCTGTCTGTTCAGTAACTATATTCTTACAAGGCTAACAGAACATCACTAAAACCAGCCCTCTGCCCATAAAAAGAATTTTCCAGAGGGATTTTTTATCCACTCTTTTTCCTAGCTCTAATTCCATTAACAAATCTGCTGAATGAAACCACCAATGGTTATAGATGCTATGAGGAAGTGTAAACTATCTCCTCTTAATGGGTGACTTGAAAATAGAAAACTACTAAAATTTGTTCATAAATTCAGCCAAGACAGAAATGAGTATGGTATTAGGTAAATGTGTCAAAGTTACTATAAGAAAAAAAGCACATCAATTACAACTAAGAACAGTAAATTAGATATAGACACTGAACAGGACCACCCATAGAGATACTGAGTATTTCTATGGGTAGTTTTGGTCTGATTCTCTTATTTCAGTAAATAGAACTGAAAAGATACAACACACTGAAATTAAGGAGAAAATTAGATAAGAGTGCTGTACAAGAGTTAAACTAATATTCAAGACTGAACTCAGCATTTGAAATGCTATAGCCATATCGGTTATGAACTAACAGTTTCAATATAATAATAAACTGAAGTGAATGGAAGAGCATAAACAGAATAATAAGGAAATTACTAACAGTGTCCCAAAGCCACTTCTCCATGGCTGACAGAGATAAATTATACATAGCCTGAATACAGGAAGACAGAATGTGGGGAAAAAAAGCTGTTACAAAGTATTATCAGATGTAGAAAAATGAGAAGTGTGCAAAGTGAAATTGATTAGAGTAATAAGAAAACATAAAGGAAAAAATTTTCTCAAATACATAAGGAAACAATTAAATACAAACTGGAAACTAACGACACTAAAGAAAAAGATTTAGATCAGAAGAAAGCAAAAGAAAAGGTTAAACGAAAAAAAAACAACAAAAACAAATCAAAGCAGAATTATCAAACATTCTAAAGAAAAAAATGGAAAAAAAACCCACTTCATAGTAATACCTTACAAGACATGACAGATCAGAAGTAAGCCAAAGTGAAAGTGAACAATGGTTCAAAAGCTCTGAACTAAAAGTAGAAACAGAAGATCTGATTGTAGTTGTATAGGATCTATGTCTAGCTACAAATAATTACAAGATAAAATAATAAAAAAGATACTAACATCAAGTGCAATGCATGCAACCAATACAATGAGGTAACTAACCAAATCATTTGTAGCTGATAAATCCTTACCAAGTATGAATATATTCAAAGATATGATTAAGTCAGCAGCTATATCCACTGGGCAACAGGCTGACAATTCAACATGAAAATGGAAAAGAAATAGTACAGACATATACCAAACACAGCACATGATAACCTGACCACTATCATTTAGAAAATGCCAGTTGAGATTGACAAGGAGATCAAGTTAATCCATCCAAATATAATTATCAAGGATTGCAACAACAATGTTTGAATTCTGAAAAGCATTTCAGTCCATTCTAAATGAAAAACATTGCACAGAAGATGGAGAAACTGAGAGAGTACAATGAACTTGAAATTGGAATTGAAATGAACTGTGAGGTATGAAAGTTAAAATTACCAATAATTACCGGTATGACGAAAATAATAATTAAGGTGTGATAAAAAATATCTGATCAAGATCATTTAAAAATACTGTGCTAGGACTCGATGTTATGCACAGTTCAAAAGATAGTTCTTCTTGGCACAGCTCATCCTACTCAACACATTTTCAAAGCTTCACTCAAACAGTAGACTCACTGCACACAATACATACCCTAAACAATCACTACCCAGTAAAATAAATCATGCAACACATTCTACACAATCAATACTAAGCAATATGACAACACATACTCTACACAATTAACATCCAGGCAATAACTGTTTCTAATTTAGGTGCAAGGCCAGCATTTTTTGATAGGAGAGAATTCATTACATCAATCCCAGTATTTGCCTATTACTTTATTTTATCTACCTGGAAGGCTAAAAGGCAAAGTTGACAATGACAGGATTTGAAATAATAATATAAAGAGCTGGAAGAAATACTAAAAGGCATTTTAACTGATACTCTAATGATTTTGCCAATCCATTATGCAGTACATACTCTTACATAATCAATACCCAATACTATAAAGCTTACATTTACACAGATGTTATCTGTTAATATAACACACATCACATACCCTACACCATCACCATCCTACACTAAAATACATGTCATTGATGATATAACACCTACGCTACACAAACACCATCCAACACCCAAATACATAACACCAATCACAGAGTGCATTTGAAACACAAACATCGTCCAGCAAAATAACACAATACACATTGCACATTTTCTACACAGCAAATGGAACATTAAACAGAACCAGGAACAACAAAGTAGAGCCAACAACAAAACAAAACTTATGTAGTGTACAAACACAATTCTACCGCCCCAAAAGATAATACTGTACACCTCAGAAATATGGATGTGTACCTGGTGCCATTATAGGAGCTCACATAAATTAAAATTATGATGATGGTGATGATGATGATAATTTCTAACATGAACAGATTGCTGTAAAGCATAGGTTGAGGAAAGCTAAAACAAATTTACTGCAGTACATAAGTGGTATTTAATTTAGCATCCAGAAGGGGACTGCAGAATTCCTGGGGAAAAGGAGAAAAACTAATGATATGAAACTCAGAAGAGAAAAATCAAAAACCTACAATCAATAAAAGAATACATATATTATACCAATAATTGTTGGTGCTCTAGGTACATTGAGCAAAGAAATTAAAAATTGGTTGAAAAAGGTGCATAAAAATGAAAATAGAGTACATTCAGAAAACAATATTACTTGGCTGTGCAAGGAGTCTCTGCAATGTTCTCATGACTTGAAAAGAATGTACTAGATTAATTCATGGGAAGTGAGCAGCTGGATTGTAAATGACACTTCTTGCAACAAGATGAGTATGTTAGACTTAGTAAACTATTATAATAATAAATACCTAAATCACAATGTCACACATCTTAAAGGAAACTTGTAGTTGAGGACAATATCAAAAGATGAAATACAACACACAAAAGGTGGGGTTTCAAAAGAAAATCAACAGTAAAGACATAACAGATTCCAAAATGATTTCAACAAGAAAAAATTCCCCAGTGGTGGGCAGCTCACATAAGGTAGTTCAGGGAGGGACCTAATTTGGGGGAAACTCTATACAAACAGACCAGATTACTTAGTCATCTCCAAGGCTTTGTAAGTGCCTTCTCTCAGTTTCTTTCCTCTTACTTAACCCTTTAGTGTTTAAACCGGCTGTATCCGGCCCAAATATTCTACACATTTTATGCTCAAACTGGCTAGAACCAGCCTCTCACACCTACCTTGCAATGTCATTCTAAAAATAAGCAATTACATCTTTCCTATCTTGAAGCTACAAAATAATATCAGATAAATTGTTTTAAATGTGAATAAATAAGGATTACTTTTGACAAATTAATCTGAACGCTAAAGGGTTAAAAAAGCATACTCAGGATAGGTTCACTGAAACTCACCAGTCTTGCCATTCTCAGCCACCTTTCAATAATAATAATAATGGTTGCTGATTTAGGCACATCAGTGATTTGAGGGGAGGAGAGAGAATAGTGATGTCGTAGGAGAGAAATGTGTTCGCATGGATGATGGTACGCTTGCACTAAATGAGGCTGCAAAGAAAGAGGTCTGGAGATGCCACTACGATAAAATGCTTAATAAAGAGAATGAATGGGAGAAAGAGAGCCTGCCGTATGTCGACCCAACAGAGGGACCAGCTATCCAAGTTGACAGTACCAGGGTAGATAAAGCAATTAAGAGTATGAAGACAGGGAAAGCCCCCGGCCCATCAGGAATCACTGCAGAGATGCTCAAAATATCTGGCAGTGTTGGCTACAGCCTAGTCACCCGTATTACGAACCAGGTGATACACGAAGGAGTCATACCCAATGACTGGTGTAGC
>NC_068981.1:129827636-129832636 GCF_001194135.2 Octopus bimaculoides
TACCAGTGCCCCTGGACTGGCTCTTGTGCGGGTGGTGCATGGGATGCACCATTTTGAGCATGGCCGTTGCCAATACCGCCTGACTGGCCTTCATAGGACTGGCTCTTGTGCGGGTGGCACATAAAAGACACCATTTTGAGCGTGGCCGTTGCCAGTACCGCCTGACTGGCCCTTGGCGGGTGACACATAAAAGCACCCACGACACTCTCTGAGTGGTTGGCGTTAGGAAGGGCATCCAGCTGTAGAAACTCTGCCAAATTAGATTGGAGCCTGGTGTTGCCATCCGGTTTCACCAGTCCTCAGTCAAATCGTCCAACCCATGCTAGCATGGAAAGCGGATGTTAAACGATGATGATGATGATCAACCCCAGTATTTGACTGTTATTTTATTTTACAGAACTCTGAAAGGACGAAAGGCAAATATGATCTTGGCAGGGTTTAATAACAATAATGTGAAAAATTTGGGGCACTTATTTGACACCCTTCCAAGGTAATGTAGCAGCCTCTGTATGGTAATTTGATCTACTAGAAATTGCTACCAAGTCTTCCTCAGATCACACCCTACTGTCTTCAAAAACAGCACATTGAATAATGTCATCTTGGATGTATTATATCTGAGTAGAAGACAAGATCGTTGCTATTGTAATGCCTTCAATCATAGGGCAGACCTTGGGATAAACAGTAGCAGCAGCAGCAGCAACAACATAATAATAATGATGATGATGATGATGATGATAACAGAAAATAGCACTACAAGGCACTGCACAAATCCTACGTAAAGCACTTTCACTACAGTGAGAATAAAAGCACCACAACAAACCACAGTACATACTCAAGGCACACAGAGTTGTGTTCAGTAGTGCAGTGAAAGTACCTGATAAAAATAAGATTACTGAATAATAATAATAATAATGATAATAATAATAATAATAATAATAATAATAATAATAATAATAATAACCAGACTAAAACCATTGTATAAAATAGCCAGAAATTAATGTAAATAAAGTACTTGAATGAATTGTTTAACTTGTAAATGGGTATGAAAAAGCAAAAGATATTCCCATAAGAAAAGAATCAGAGAAATATAGGAGAGAAAAGAATAGAAAATGAAAGACTCGTTAATCTCATGAACAATCAATCACAACATAATGTAAAGTAATGAAAATAATAGAAACAATACAAGGACTACTCGAAACTATAACTGTATAAAAACCAACTACCCACTGTGTATTAATGGTGAGAATATAGTAAAATAAATGAGTTATCAGTTGCTCTAAAGATCAGCAATGAAAAAGAATATGAAAGGGATTTTTTTTTTTCTTTTTGTTCATTTGTTTTTATTTACATTTGAGTGATAATGAGGGAGGCAGAGCAGGAGGAAGAGAAGGGCACATTTATAACCACTTCAAGTTCATAGTGACTGAGCATTTAGGGCAGCTATGTGAGCTTATGATATATTCCTACCTTAAAAAGAAAGGATGTTGAATAATAATTATATCACTGTATAATATTCTTGCACATACCCCCCAAAAAAGACTATGCGTGCAGGTGTGGCTATGTGGTAGGGAGTTTACTTCCCAACCATATGGCTCTAGGTTCAGCCCCACTGTGTGGCATCTTGGGTAAGTGTCTTCTACTCTAGCCTCAGGCTGACCAAAACCTTGTGAGTGGATTTGGTAGATGGAAACTGAAGGAAAACTGTCATGTGTGTGTATGTTAGTCCTCCACCACTGCTTGACAACTACTATTGGTGTGTTTATACCGCTGTAACTTAGCAGTTTGGTAAAAGAATTTGATAGAATAAGTACCAAGCTTAAAAGAAAAAATAAGTACTGGGGGTCGATTCATTCCACTAAAAATTCTTCAAGGCAGTGCCCCAGCATGGCTGCAGTCTAATGACTGAAATAAGTAAAAGATAAAAGATAAAAAATATATAGTCATGTGTGGAATGTTTTTCATCCTAGTCTTAGGGCTGGTTACTTGGTTTCTATGGTGTAAAAATGACTGAGATCACAACATCCCCCTGAACAGGATACCAATCCATTGTACAATTTCTCATTTACAGCTTTGAGTAAACTGGAACAATGTGAAATGAAGTATTTTGCTCAACACAATGTATTACCTGGTCTGAAAATTGAAACCATGATCTTGTGATCATGAGTGCAATATTCTAATCACTAGGCCATCTACCTTCACACAGAAAAGAAGTAGGTAATGATTTAATGAGAGTAGAGGTGATCAAAAGAGAAATGTCTGGCTGTCTATATTCTAATATGTTACAGACTCTAAATGCCAGTTCTGCATAAAACCAAGTAAAGATGATCTAGTGAGGAAGTTGCTAAATCTATATCACATAATATTCTACCATCTTAAAGTACTGAAGAACACATTGAATAATGATGTCCTAAATTACTGTTAAACTATCCTCCTCCCATCCCGCTTGGATAGTCATGACTGGAATGCCTTTGATCATAAGAGATGGATTGGACTTTAAATGCCTATCAACAATCAAATAAAAACAGTTGGCTTTCTAACTAATGGCTAGTATATCACCTTGATGATGGTAAAAGTTGTGGTTGTGATGTGGATTAAGGTGTCTCTGCAGGACATAGGCATTTATATTAAATCATAACTTACCAACTTGAAAAAGGAAGGCGGAGATGCTCACAGCTAAAATGTTTTTGATGATAGATATGCTTGATCAAAGTGAATTTGGAACTACACAACAACAATGTTTGACACTATTTAGCAAACACTAGTATTAGACCTGTTGTGATTTAGATGTATGCTACAAAAAAAAAAAAAAACATTTGTAAAGCAATATTCCTTGAAAACCAGTCTGACAACTGTTAGTGTTTGCTCTTAAGATTTATTGATTGATATAGTAAAGCTTAAATGTTCTGGAAACTGCAGTCTTCAAAATTGAAACAACATATCTGTTAGTATATGTGGAATTGTGGGTTTAATTGCATCCTTAAAGGGGCAGGCATGGTTGTGTGTCTACGAATTTTGCTTCCTTGCCATATGATATCAGGTTCAGTCCCACTGTACAGTACCAGGGGCAAATATATTCTATTATAGTCCTGGGCTGACTAAACCTTTGTTAGTGGAATTGGTTGACAAAAATCAAAAGAAGTCTGTCATATATATATATATATATATATACATACATACACAGTTATAAATAACGAGAGAAATATAGTGTAATAAAATTTATTTAACCATTGGAAATTCTTATATATCAACAATTGTTTTACAACTTAATAAAACATGCATGGATAATTTATTTTATTATATTTTATAATAAGTAAATTACTTACATGTCTGCATTAATATAAACAACCTTTAAACTAATGCAGATATTAAGCTAGCTCATCAGGTCAGAAGAAATCCATGTTAAAAAATAATCCCTCGACATAAAGTTTCAAGAACAGACGGTCAATATTTTAAAAAAGAATAAATTTATGCACTCCTTATAGTGTTCTCTTGTATCATACTATATATTCTGTATGTTTTGTAGAATGATACATTAAGGAACTTTTTCGTGAGTACCACCAGATTAACTGAATCCATATATTGTGGCTTAAATTCACACACTCACGTCTATATACACATGCACTCCTATTAATGTTTGTTTTATTATAGTTATATATAAAAACAAGCAAATATTTGATTAGTAAAACCTTTAAGTAGAGAATCATATTTTAGTTTGTAAGTTGAAGGTTGACAGTGACTTAGAAATTTCAACTTATTTACCTGTGTCAGACTGTAGAGTACTTTTAGTTTTCCAGGAAAGGAAGGAGGAAGAGGAGCAAGAAAAGAACCAAACCAAATGCAAACGCAAATAAAGCAAGGAGATACACAACTCTTGAAAACTTTTCGAACACCAACACTAGCACACACAACACCAACACCAACCTCAAAAACAAACACACACAATGCTCACTGCCATGAATACGAAAAATACAGAGTTGATGGAATACATCAACAAAAAAACAAACCTAACACACGAAGGCATAATAACAAGCAATCACCCATACACAACACCACCAGAACACATTAAAATATTACACATCACACCAACCCTGCACCACTAAAATCCATTTACTCCGATGCGGTTGGAATATGCCAGAAGTGCTCTTCCAAAAACTTTATAGTGATCTCCTCAAGGAAAAACCGAAGGAGAAGACACAAAAACTTTCAAACTGTGAGTGACTCTCTGTTCCTATCATTAGTGTTTAAACTTACACATCATTAGGATTATGATCAAGATTGGTTGTGTGAATGCACGTGGTTTGGGGTCCCCTTGGAAACATGGGTACCTCTTAAACGACATAAAGTCACATGAATTAGAAATCATAGCCATAAGTGAGACCAGACTCCATAATCCACAGGCCCCAAAGTCCATATTTGGCCGACAGTTTAACATTTATTTTTTTCCCTTTCTGCTGAGTATGGGTGGTAGTGGCACGGTGGTACTTTTTCACAAGAGTCTGGATCTCAAAGTAAAGACAATATTTGTAGACCCAGAGGGTAGATTGGTTGTCCTGGATGTCGATGGCAGCAATGGGTGTGCTTTTCGACTCGTATCAGTTTACACACCTCCTTTAACAGGTCAGCTGGATTTCTTTCAACATCTAGAAGTATTCCTAGGAACGTCTCGTCCTTTACGCTGGAGTGATGGTCCAGTCGAGTTGCTCAGGGTCTGGTTTGGTCCAGACCTCCAAACAGAGAAGAACTGGAACGAGATAATGAGTAGGGTGGCCACTCTCACCTGGCAATGGGCCGAGAGGAAGCTGTCCCTAAAAGGCTGAGCAGAGGTGGCAAACATGTACATCACATCCGTCATCAAAGTTTCAAAAGTGTTAGTTTTATGATCTAAGTAAATACTTTTAATGACTGTATTCAGAAATTTATAGGTGTTTATCTGTGTACATACATTCATATATACTGAGAGACAGACAGATAAAACTGTTGTCATATTTGTAAAAATGCAT
>NC_068981.1:129837636-129839265 GCF_001194135.2 Octopus bimaculoides
TGCTCTACACACATTAATAAATTCTAAATAATACCATCACCCTAAATTTAATCAATAAAAATTTCCCCACAACAATCCACCCTAAAGCCTAATTACCATCTCACTCAAAGCCACATGCACCAGGAAGATTTTAATGCAACAGAGACTATATAAAATCAAGATTAATTTTAATGCATTGTAGTCTGATGATGGCTTAACTGGCCAAAACTTCAAAGTCACTGTGTAAAATATTCTTATACATATGTTATATATATTCTTATATATATGGTTAGGAAGCTTGCTTCCTAACCATATGATCATGGGTTGTTTATTTCCTATCTTTGGTGTAAAACATGTCTTAGAAACATTGCTTGGGAATTGGGTAAGAGTTGGCAACAAGAGAGATATCCAGACATAAAAAAAAATTGCTTCAACAAATTTTGTATGACCCATGCAGACATGGAAAATGAGATGTTAAATTATATATATGTATGTATGTACATAATATTTTTCTAAGTCATCCCATATTCTTTCCTTACAAATTTAGCAATAAAATAAAATAAACTTTTGCATACACATACAGAACTTGCATTCATACATATGCTAATACATACATTTAATAGTATATTTGTGGATATATACATGTACATACTTACACACACGCACGCACACACGCACACACACACACACACACACACACACACACACACACACACATTTTGAAGACTGAGTTGTTTGCACAGTTTCCCCCCTTTACTTCCAAAACAATATAGCATACCATTAATTTTCTCTTACCCAAAACCATCATTTCAAAATGTAACTTATATGGCTGACATTCCTGAAAAAAGTTCACGGCTATGGCCAGCCACTAGATGAAACTGAAATAAACTGTCACATTTGATATAATGAGCGTATATCACCACTCTTCTCCATTTCTCCTTGATATCACCAGACTATATATAGGCATTTATACTCAGATATCAACAGTTCACACTATATAATTAACCTCTGTATGTTAGCATGTACAATATGGTCCGTCTATAGGCAGAGCCATGATATATGTGGAACAGTAGATCTGTTAGTCTCACCTATTTGTTCAACTGAATGATTATCTATGTGTCATGGGTCTGCTCAGTCGTAACACTACACAAGAACAAAACGACGTAAATTAGATAACTCATAAAGGAACATCACACTGTACCTTGAGTCAAACAATTGTATCTATTTCTCAATGACATTAACCATGTTATCTTTAGAGAAGCAAACTATCAGTTTTAATAGCAAGAGCAGAATAAATGAATAATAAATAAAGGTGGAGAAAATAACTACAGCATTGTTGCAATATTTTATGTCATGCAATTCAAAAGATGGTTATAAATGTTCATTACAGTTTAATGTGATGCAAATGATGATGGTGCAGTAAATGCTATTATCTCCATGAAGAATAACATCACCATCATCCACATGATATTATTATTATTATTATTATTATTATTATTATTTTTATTATTATTATTATTATCAGTCCTTTCACTCCATTTGCTTTCTTCTTCTTCTTCTTCTTCTTCTTCTTCTTCTTCTTCTTCTTCTTCTTCTTCTTCTTCTTCTTCTTCTTCTTCTTCTTCTTCTTCTTCTTCTTCTTCTTCTTCT
>NC_068981.1:129839295-129847468 GCF_001194135.2 Octopus bimaculoides
GGCATTTATTACTATTTTAGTTTTAAAAGTCTTACTTCAGCTGCAATATTTTGAGGGTTTTTTTGTCTTCTTCTTCTTCTTCTTATTATTATTATTATTATTATTATTATTATCATTATTATTATTGAGTGAGAGAGCAGTGCATGCCATTCAAGTGACACTGGAGTGCAAATATACAAAGCGCAGTATACCCATCATGACTACCTGTCTGATAAGGGTACACCAGGCACATGCATCACAACCATATGTGCGCAACATGGTGATCTCATCTCAAGATAGACAGTGCATGATCTTTCATGTGGCGTCCAGTTGGAATTTTCTTCAGGTCAAGTAACCCATCCCACTCAAAAAGTCCCTAAATAAGGTTTGTTTAAGGATGATGAACAAAACACCCATGTTTCCAGTGGTAAATTATTCAAACCCCAAAGAATTCCTCTCAACACATGGCTATGATGTTCCCCCACTACTTCTGCTTGTGATCAGAGATGTACATATCATCAGCCACTAAGGGATATGCTCAACTGGTTAAGGTCAAACAACTGTGTAGTGTTTACATATTTTCCAATATAAATACTGTCCTACCCTATTGTGACAATTTTTGTATTCATTTGGCGTCAGCACAAGACATCCTGAGACAAGATGGTCTATTGTTTCATCAAATTTATCGCAGAATCTGCATTTAGGGTCAGAACCATTTTGAAGAACATTAGCCTAGTAGTTTTTGGTCAGCAAGCTTTGATCTTGTGCAGCTGATATGAAACCTTCAATCTCAGCTACTTATGGGTTGCTGTTTGGTCTACATCAGCATTTCAGCTTCGGAGTATATACTGTCCATGCAGAGGCTTCTGGCTCCATCATTCTTCAATTGGTTTCTGCCTATTCTTTTTTGCAGTCTGTTTGATCTATTTTGCTTTTTTTGTGACAGTGTTTTCGGGTGCTTCATCAAATTCAGGGTTAATGCGAAGTTCCCTTGCAAATTTGCAAGCTTCATTGACAACAGAATGTGATTTATTTGCCGCTTTCATGTTTGCACACAAGCCGCAGCATCCAGTCTTCTGTTGTAGTAGTAGTAGTAGTAGTAGTAGTAGTAGTAGTAGTAGTAGTAGTAGTAGTATTATCATTATTATTATTATTAATCTTATTATTATTATCATCATTATTATTATTATTATCATTATTATTATTATTATTATTATTATTATTATTATTATTATTATTATTATTATTAAGGTGGTTAGCTGGCAGAATTGTTAGCATGCTGGGTGAAATGCTTAGTGGTAGTTCATCAGTTTTCACATTCTGGGTTCAAATTCCACCAAGGTTGACTTTACCTTTCATTCTTTCAGGGTTGCCAAATTAAGTACCAGTGAATCACTAGGGTTGATTGATGTACTCAACTAGTCCCCTCCCCCAACATTTCAGGCCTTTTGCCTTTAGTAGAAAGGACTATTATTATTATTATTATTATTATTATTATTATTAGTATTATTATTATTTAAGGTGGTGAGTCAGCAGAATTGTTACCACATTGGGCAAAATGATTAACAGCATTTTTTCTAGCTTTTTATGATCTGAGTTCAAATGTCAATAAGGCTGACGTTGCCTTTCATCCTTTCAGGATCAATAAAATGAGTACCAGTTGAGTCCTGGGGTTGACGTAATCGATTCACCCATTGCTCCCTCCAAATCAGGTCCTGTGCCTATAGTAGTTACCTGTGCTATTGATGATGATGATTATGATGAATACTGCCAAAGTCAAAGGCAACAGTTTTGCAGAATTGTCAAAGTGTCTGAGACAACATGAACTCAGCAAGCTTAATAGAATAACTATAGTAACACTTTTGGCAGATGTTTATGCTTAAATACAACCACTAAAGAAAAAACAAAAAAAATCTGCTTCAAAACTGGCTAGGAGAAACATTGCCTTTTAGGTGATTTTTCTTTTAACTATATATATAAGACTATGTTATCCAATATGTCATTTCCTACTTTTAGATTGTTTGATGTGATTTGAGGGAAATTTAGTTGCTATTTCTTTCAATTTGAGTGACTGTATAGAGGCCTTCCCTTGTAAGCTCAAACTTGGCTGATGGTTAGAATAGTCCTCATTGAATAGATGAAAGATGCTCTTATCATGGTCATTCCATCTTTTTGTATATCAGTGACTAGATTTCTGCTGTATCTTTTATTTAAGACACTAGGGTGTAATTTGAGGGAGATTTGACTGTGCTTTCTACTAGGAGGAGTGGTCATGTAGACACCAGTTTTGAAACACTGAGACCAGCCAACTTAACATTGTTATCACCTTACATAACGGAAAATATTGTCAGGTAGTGTCTGCTAGAATGTGATGATATCAAAGTACTTGTGCAGGTGTGTAGTTGTCACCTATGTTTAAGAAGTATTTGTGGCTGTTCTTCCTATGTTAAATAACTAATATTTTGATGGCATTTTTGTTAAAATGAAAATTGACCTCAAAACCAAATGTCTTAATTCTCTGAAAAATTGTATAGCTGCAGGGATTTTTCAGGGAACGAGTTTTCATCTGTTGTTCCCTTTTTTTATCCTTTTTTTTATTTTAATATATATATATAATCTAGCTTTAAGTTAGTAGAAAGCATTGACTGCAGCAATGAATGTGAGTAGCAATTATAAGATTGAGCATGCTGTTAATTAAATTTCAGTGTAAATATAATAAATTGTATGTCACAAAAGAAAGAATACAACTCTCTCCCCCCCCCTCTCTCTCTCCTCACACACACACACATTACTTCAGAGATGTGGTTGGTGTAAGATGTGATGTGAGGTATGAATTACTTAGGGATGGTGTGATACATGGTGAGAGGAAGGCTGGCAATATTTCAGTTACATATATAGATATACTTACAAAAGCCCCATCATGATTAGGATATGACAGATCTGGTTGCAGAATTGTGACTCTAGATAATATGAAGCCATGAAGCCTATTTATTACTGTGTTGAGTTCATGACTGTAAGGTCATGGATTTAATTTCTGGGCTGGGTGATGAACTGTGTCCTTGAACAAGAAACTTCATTTCATGTTACTCTAGTTTACTCAGCTGAAAGCAAGTACCAGCAGCTGAAGTTAACATTGTAATGCCCCATGCAGAGGGAATCTCCATGGAAAAGAATGGCAACAGCCAAGTGCTTTATTTTTCTTCTGTAGAAAGATTATCATGATAGCTAAAGTTACCTGATCCTGTCAAATGTAATGCTTATTTATTCACATTGTTTTGAATTAATCTTGCATTATTTTATAGCCTTGAGATTTCTGTGATTATTTAATTTTTACAATGACATTGTAGAGTCAGTGTGAGAAGCTGAATTTGGCCAGTTTGAACACAAAACAAGGAGAATATATGGTTGGTTTAGATGCTAAAGTGTTAATGGTTCCAACTTACAATACAGTACATAAACTGTACTGATCTGATATGTCAGCTCCATCTCTATATAACATTTATATAGTGTATAAAGAAGAAGTATAGACATGTGTTGCAAAATAAGTATATAGTTTTTGCTCTGGATAAAAACATTCTAATATTTTTTGGTGAAAACTATACAAGGAAGAGGTAGATTAAGAGAAAACTTGATAAATAACGAAGGTCAAATACTGGTGTGGGTTTGGACAGTTCATTTCAGACTCGGTCACTTCTGATTCAAAGTTAGTGTCCTTCTAAATGGGTTGGAGGACTACATTTAGCTTACTTGTATATTATGGCAAGATTTCTAAAGCTGGATGTCCTTCCTAACATCGTGTAATATAATTTATCATGGCACCAACACTAGAGAGATTTCTGGATCCTTAGCCAGATTTAAAGAGTGCTCTCAGTACACATGCAGTCAACTATGGAAGCACACCTAGGTTTCTTGACATGTCTTGACCATGTTGCATGATCTTTGTAAACAATAACAAAAGGGGTTCGTAACTATGTCTGGGTTGTTCATTGTTCAATTAACTAAAGGATTATAACCGTACTTGAAAACAGGTGAGGATTGATAACAGGAAATGCATCTAGCGCAGGGTTGGAATCTTCTGGAAGGCCTGCCGGAAGTTCCCTCATGTACATGTGCAGAAAACTAGCAGCTGCGAAATTCTCTTGTATCTCCCTGCTTTTTGACGCTAATAACTGATCGATACAGACATGTCTCCAGCAGCTCTCTTTAGCTGCTACCTCATGGCGCATCCCCGCTATGCATGAACGGGCAGGATTGACACACTCCACTAGACTACTGCCGATAAGCTCCTAGGTTGCCAATTCGCCCAGAGGAAGGAAATGTTTTATAATGCGAATCAAAGAATAAATATTCACACTGTTGAAGTTAACGAAAAACCTCGACTCTTTCTTCAATTAATATTTAATGTGAAGGATGTGAGCAGCACCCATCCAGTGCAGGAATCTCTCATCCTGTTACATACTGTACCATCACAACTATAACTCTTTCCTCTCTTTACTGCATTTTCACTGTTGTACATATTTGCTCTGCTCACAGTTTTTACAGTGCACCCTATACAGTTATGTCAATGCAGTGACATTGATACTGTGCTACATTTCTTCTCAATATATCTTATAATTGATGTTGTTCTATGTAATGTACAGCGATAAGACATTATGAAGAGACTCATCAATTTGGATGCTGCTTCAGCAGTTTTTCATGTCGACTTTTGATTAATGGTTTCTCACTAAACTGATTAGTTTTCTCTTATGACTCGCCTCTTATTGAAACACATTAAGATGCCTTGTATACGTTGTATTTTATTTCTCTGGTGGAGAGAATCGATTATGACATCACAGTAAGAGGAAAATGTAGGTTGAGGTGATTTTAGGAGGTATATGACACATCATATGATGCTTTTGCTGACTGAGGTGAGTGACTCATTTGTTGATGTGATACTATTTAACATGTATACCATATGTTAGTGTCTGCTGTATGGTCCCTGCAAAAATAACTGTTTTCTATGTATGCCTTTACTGTCAATGCTAATATTGTTTACACCCGTTGAGTGAAATAATGAATGGAGGATTATTCATCATCATCACCATTGTCATCAGCATCATCATCATCATACCTCTTTTTAGAGTAGAAACTTGGGTGCAGGTAGGATTGGTTTGGATAGAGGAGCTAGGGATGCTAACATGGGAGACTAAAGAATATATTTTTTTAAAAATGAGGTTGGTTATATTTCATGATGTCAGGCAAGATCTTGGAAATTGAAAAGTGTAGCAATACGCCATATAGCAAACACATATCACCCATGTTAGCATGGAAAAATGAGTAGTATGTTGATGAGAATGAGGAGCAAAGACAGTATCTTTGTGAGCTAATCTTTGGAATGAAGAAGTGAATCTAATTTATTAGTGTGGTGTTTAACCTTTTAGGATATAAACTGGTCACATCATCATCCTTTAATGTCCATTTTCCATGCCGGCATGGGTTGGCTGATTTGACCAGAGCTAGCAAGCAGGAGAGCTGCACCAGGTTTCAGTCTGATTTGGCCTGGTTTCTATGGCTGGATGCCCTTCCTAATGCCAACCACTTTACAGAGCATGCTGGGTGTCTTTTATGTGGCACCAGCATGGGTACTTTTATGTGACACCAGCATGGGTGCTATCTCATGGTGCCAGCATGAGTGCTTTTTACATGTCATTGGCATAGATACTTTTTATGTGGCTCCAGCACAGGGCTCTTGTAGGTCAATCCTCTTCAGTAGGGGGAGCAACATTAACACTTCTTCTATGGAGGACAAGTTTTCTTGAGTACAGCAAAGCGCCAAATATTCTGTTTTATGTTCAGACAGGGCAGATCCAGCCTCTCACACCTATCCTACAGTATCATTCTAAAAATAAGCTATCACATCAGTAAAACCTGAAATATACCAGATAATGCATGATTAAGTCAAATAAATGAGTAAGCATTACATTTAACAAAGTAATCTGAATGCTAAATACTTTATTTAAATACTTTATTTAAGCCAGTCCATCATTCCCATACAGAATTATAAGATCCTAAATTTTCTTAATGTTTGTGAGTAGCTGTCAGAGTTGAAACTTTGCCTTTTTATAATTCATTCTTTCTTTCTGTTTGTCTAGCATCATGGATGATCCTAACAGTCAAAGCAACACTGAGCGCTGGGTGTGTCCTAATGACCGACAATTAGCATTACGTGCCAAGTAAGTATTAGTAGTTATTATCGTTACTACTGCTGCTGCCATTGCTGTTGCTGTTGCTGCTGCTGTTGTTGTTGTTGTTGTTGCTGCTGCTGCTGCTCCTCCTCCTCCGCCTCCTCCTCCTCCGCCTCCTCCTCCTCCTCTTTTTCTTCTTCTTCTTCTGCATGTTTGCTACAATCACTTGCTGAGCCATACCCAGCACCCTAGGGTGAGTGAAGGATAAGAGATGTCACATTATGACTGAAAGCTTGAAGAGAGCAAGTAGCAGGGGCAATAGCAAAATATCTTCATGTAATATGACACATACATTCAAATTGATAGGGTTTTTCTAAGGATGTGGGCAGTACTTGTCAGCACAATTTTTTGGATTTCTCAGAGACATGGTTCTCCTGGGATATTATCTAGATATTTCTGACATCCTTTTTTTTTTATCATACCTACAATAACAAGAGCAGTTATCTCTTTAAGATACCACAAATTTTGTATTTCAATTTCAAGGTCCTTATATTTATTTAATTTGTCAAATTCCTTTACAGATATATCTTTATCAGTGGGAACACTTACATCTATTATTCTACAAGTATTTTCTTCTCAGTCTTTAATGACTATGTCTGGTCAATTAACCTGGATCATTATGTCAGTGTTGACTGGAAAATCCCAGAGGATAGTGACATTTTTACCTTCAATGACTGGTTCAGGATGATGTTCATACCAGTAAGCAGGAGTGCTGATTGTGTAGTGTTTACATATTTTCCAAAGTAAATACTGCCTCACTCTATCATGACGATTTTTGTATTCATTTGGTGTCAACACAACATCTCAATACAAGATGGTCTTTTGCTGCTGCTGCAACTGCTGCTGCTGCAACTGCTGCTTCTTCTTCTTCTTCTTCTTCTTCTTCTTCTTCTTCTTCTTCTTCTTCTTCTTCTTCTTCTTCTTCTTCTTCTTCTTCTTCTTCTTCTTCTTCTATTATCATCATCATTATTATTATTATTATTATTTGTTGTTGTTGTTCTGTATCTTTACATCTAGAGTTCCAATTCTGACAAGGTCAATTTTGCCTTTCATCACCCTGAGTCAATAAGATAAAGTACCAGTTTTGTACTGGAGCTGATGGTTTTGACTTACTACTTTCCTCAGACTCACCGGCTTTGTGCCTAAATAAGAAATTATCATTATTATTATTATTATTATTCTCAAGGCAGCAAGCTAGCAGAATCATTAACATGCCTGACGAAATATTTAACGGCACTTCATCTGTCTTTATATTCTGATTTCAAATTCTGCCAAGGCTGACTTTGGCTTTCATCTGTTCAGGGTTGACAAAATAAGTACCAGTTGAACACTGGGGTTGATGTAATCAACTATTCTCCTCCCCCAATTTCAGGCCTTGTACCTATAATAGAAAGGATGATTATTATTATCATCATCATCATCATCATCATTATTATTCAGTAATTTTATTATCATCATCTTCATCATCATCATTTTTATTATTATTATTATTATTATTATTATTATTATTACTATTTAAATAGTGAGGGAATGACTTTTATTATAGATCTCTTATCACTCACACGTGCTGAAGGATAGAGAAACTGGATGAATGAAGTAGTTCTCTAGAAAATCAACCTGATGCATACACACACAGACATCCATCACATTTACACATGCATGAATACTTTCCACATACACAGACACATCATACATAAATTATAAAAATGATCAGAGATCTGTTTTCTTTATCCATGATATTGTTTTCAACTACCAATAACCACGCCTCAGATTTACTTCATTGGCTTTGGTACCGCCTCTGCACAAAGCTATATTCATCAGTGAACATTCAAAATAATGCTGTTTCTAAGTAAAAGTGATGATAAATAGCCCATAAATTTTACTTTTGAAGTATTGTTTACAAAAATATATACTAATTAATATACATATATATATATATATATATATATATATATATATATATATATATA
>NC_068981.1:129848854-129861853 GCF_001194135.2 Octopus bimaculoides
ATATATATTTATACACATATATATTTATATTTATATATGTATATTTGAGTGTGTGTGTAGATTGATAGATGTATATGGGGTGGCAATTTATTGTGGGTTAAATGGCAAAGGTGACAGTCTGCAATGAAATACAATATCTTTTACATGAAATACAGTATATGCAGGCATGGTTGTGTGATTAAAAAGTTCTCTTTGTGATTGTATAGTTCTGGGTTTGATCACACCGTCTGATAACATGGGTGAGTATCTTTGACTATGGTCCTGAATTGACATGTGTATAGTGTGTATGTGTATGCTTTTATTTTTCCTTAACCTAAACGTCAGTATTATTTATGTTATACTCGCTTTATATTCCTAACATAACAAGTCATTAAAATAAGTACCAGACTAAAATTAGTACTGGGGTCAATATGATCAACAAAAATCATTGAAGGTCACAATTCAGTGACTGAAACTAGGAAACGAATGTGTGTGTGTGTGTGTTTTCTTTTACTTGTTTCATCCACTGGACAGTGGCCATGCTGGGGCAATATTTTGAAGGATTCAGTCAAATAAATTGACTCCAGGGGTTATTTTTTTAAAGCTTGGTACTTATTTTATTGACCTCTTTTGCTAAACTGCTAACTTATGGGATGTAAACAAACCAACACTAGTTGTCAAGTTGTAGCAGGAGGCAAATTCAAACATAAAGGCACACATAGCTATATACATGCCTACACACACACACACACACACACACACACACACCATCATCATCATCATTTAATGTCTGTTGTCCATGCTGGCATAGGTTGGACGGTTTGACCAGAGTTGGCAAGCTGGAAGGCTGCACCAGACTCCAGTCTGATTTGGCATGGTTTCTATGGCTGGATGCCCTTCCTAATGCCAACCACTTCAAGAGTGTAATGGCACAGGTGCCATTTGCGTGATACACACGCATACACACACGCACATGCACACACACACACAAACACACCCACACACACACATATATATATATACACACATTCTTCTACATGTTTCAGTCATTTGACTGCAGTCATGCTGGAGCACCATCTTAAAGGGTTTTAGTCAAAGAAATTGCCCCAAGGACTTATTATTTGTAATCCTAGTACTTATTCTGACAGTCTCTTTAACAAACCAGTAAGTTATGGGCATGTAAACACACCAACATCGATTGTTAAGTGATGATGGTGGGGACCATCACAGACACAAAGACACATACGCATACATATATATATATATAATGGGCTTCTTTCAGTTTCCATCTACCAAATCCACTCACGAGGCTTTAGTGAGCCCAGGGCTATGGTAGTAGACACTTGCCCAAGATGCCATACAGTGGGACTGAACCCAGAATGATGTGATTGGGAAGCAAGCTTCTCACCACACATCATCATCATCATCCTTTGATGTTCATTTTCAATGCTGGTGCAAGTTGTATGATTAAACCCAAGCTGGCAAGCCAGAGAGCTGCACAGGTCCCAGTGTGATTTGGCTTGGTTTTTGCAGCTTGATGCCCTCCCTAACATCAACCATTTTACAGTGTTGGCTGAGTGCTTTTAATGGGATTGCAGCACGAGCGCATTTATGTGATGCCGGCATGAGTACTTTTTATGTGGCACTGGCACAGAACTCTCGCAGGCCAATCCTTTTCACCAGGGGGAGTGTCTTTAGCACTTCCGGTGTGGGTCTTCTTCAGTACAACTAGGCACCAGGTATTTCAGTCCTATATATATCTGTGTGTGTGCAACAGTCTTCTTTCAGTTTCTGTCTACCTAATCCACTCACAAGGCTTTGATTATCCTGGGGATATAGTAGGAGATGCTTGCCCATGGTGCCACACAGTAGGATTGAACCTGGAACCATGTGGTTGGGAAGTACACTTCTTATCATACAGCCACATAATCACCATCATCATCATCATCGTTTGTATTCACTTTCAAAGTTGGCATGGATTTAACAGGTCTTTGGGTGGTGGGGTGTGGTTTAGTGGTTAAGGTGTTGGACTCATGAATGTAAGATTGTGACTTTGATTCCTGGACCAGGCGACGCATTGTGTTCGTGAGCAAAACACTTCATTTCACATTACTCCAGTCCACTCAGCTGGCAAATATAAGTAGTCTTGCGATGGACTGGCGCCCTATCCAGGTGGGGATTTTATATGCCATGGAAGCCAGGAAGCTAGCCCTTATGAGTTAGCATGACTCAAGAAGATAACTTTACCTTTACCTAATAGGTCAGAAGACCATGCCTTGCTCAGATGTTTTAATTTTTACATGGTTATTTATGGCTGGATGCCTTTTCTAATACCAGTTACTACACTGGTTCATTTTTTTTTCACTGGGTTCTAGCTCTAGTGGTGGTAGTGGTGGTGGTGGTGGGGCGTTGCTTTATAACCCAAAAGGCTAAGGATGCCCCATGAATGAGAGGAAGAACAAGAGAGAGGATGGTGACTTTATGCTTCCTGTTAAGAAGTTTAAATAAGGTGAGAGGGACAGGTTTGTTGTTGAGAGAGGGTGTTGGTGGAGACTAACAATTAGTGGCAGGGGAGTAATTAAAAGAAACAGTAGTGCCAGTGGTTAGTGTGTGTGTGTGTGTGTGTGTATGTATGTATATATGTGTGTGAGAGAGAGAGAGAGAATGATAAGAAGGATAATGGGTGAGTTGAGTAGAAGAGATCCAAAATCACCTCTGCCACCAATTTCACCACTTGACTGATGCTTTATTTATTGATTCTGGAGAGCAGAATGGCAAAGCTAACCTCAGCAGAGTCTGAAGGGAAGAAGCAGAGAGAAAGACACAGAGAGAGAGAGAGAAAGAGAGAGAGAGAGAGAGAGAGAGAGAGAGAGAGAGAGAGAGAGAGAGAGAGAGAGAGAGAGAGAGAGAGAGAGAGAGAGAGAAAGAGAGAGAGAGAAAGAGAGAGAGAGAGAGAGAGAGAGAAAGAGAGAGAGAGAGAGAGAGATTCAAAATCATCTCTGCCACCTGTGTTATATATGGGTGGGTGGATAAAGTGTTACTTGGAAAAGAGATAAAGATGAAGGTGACTGAGAACCATAGGGGTACCCTCAAGGTAACATCCCTAAAAAAGGTGAAGAGAGCTTGATGTCTGAAGAATGAAGGAGGGTGGGTAAAAGCTGCAGGTCATGTGTGTGGGAAGGGGAAAGTAACTAATGGATAGAAATAGGGAAGGAGATGGTCTTCTGAGGTAAGTAGGGGTGAAAGTAGTCAATGGTAAACAGGGGCGAGGGGAGTTGATGGAACGAAATGTGGGATGGATGTTAATAGGATTTAGAATTGAAGGAGGGATAACTTGTGGTACCAAAAGGGTGAGAGGTATATCATCACCATTATCATCATTATCATCATCATTTTAAATATACACATTTTCATGCTAGCATGCATTACACAAGACTTATTTGAAGTAGTTTTTCAATGATTAGACACCCTTCTGTCACTAATCCTTGTTTCCAAGTAACATACTCATTCCCTTGTTTTTTTTTGAATGATGAACCACTCAGTGGCCAGACATGTTTTTTGCAGTAGACATAAGTAATGTCAGGACGCAAATGGGAAGAGACATATGTGCATGCACACACACACACACACGCATGCATGCATGTAGGCTTGCTCACTCACTCACTCGCTTACTCACTCATTCACTCACTCACTCACTTAATGGAGGGGTGTAAGTAGATAAGAAATCGAATAGAAAGACTACAAAAGAAAACATAGATGTGAAATAAAGATGAATTAAAGATCAAAGATGCTCTACCCCATGCTGAAGCTACATAGAGCTATTGCAGGCTCTTCTCATGGTGACTAAATCTGTTGTAATGTTGAAAACACTTCTGTATCTTCAGCAGGTATCTCAGGGTCACAAGCTTTTTGCTCCTTAGCCTGTTAACTTCACCTAAGTGGGATAGCAAGAATTGATGGTTTCTATCTCTTGTCTCTTGTCTACCACCTTGAACTAGTTTAATGGTTATCTATTTGGTGGCCTTGCAAGACAATCTTCTGCAGGAAATAATACACTGTTCTTGCTGGAAAACGACAAGCGACTTGAGTTGGGATTGAGGCTGTGTGTCATCCTTTAGCCAGAGTCTCATCAACCAAATCTTGATATTTGGCTTTCTTTTGTCAAGTCTTTCCTTCAAGAGCACTCTGATTCTAGTCATAATGATCGTTTTTATGTTCCCTGACAGAAAGAATTTGATTGGAGTGATGTTATTGTCACTTCTAGAAAGATGAGTCTACTCTTCAGATCCACTTGTATCTCCTAGTTTGAAGCTTGATGCCAAATAGAAAACAGGTCCCCTACAATTGCTTTTGTCTTAGGCAACTTATGATCTACTCTTAAGAATCTGATACATATGGATGGTGACACCTGCTGTTCATTGATCTTAACTTTCTGTGTTCTTAAACATTGTTAGTGTGGTATTTTCTTTAAATCTCTACATTATGTGTTAAGGTTTATTTTAAGATAAAATTCTGAGCAACTTCTGTTACCACATGCATGTGCACACACACACACACACACACACACACACACACACACACACATACATACACACACAAGATATTTGGGACTGAACCTCAAACCATGTAGTTGAGAAGTGAACTTTTTAACTATACTGCCATGCCTGTATACAACACACACTAAATAACAGTTGATTTAAACAGCATGATAGCATGCTATATTATATGAACCAAGCTAACTAATGGTTTGTATCTGATATGTGAATTTAATTTCAGTCGTTGTGCAAAATGGAATCATGAAACTCAGAATAGTGATGAAGTGATGTCTCAGCTTTGAATAAATAAATATACACAGGAGTGGCTGTGTGGTAAGAAGTTTGCTTCCCAACCATGTGGTTCTGGGTTCAGTCCCACCATGTGGCATCTTGGACAAGTGTCTTCTACTATAGCCTCGAGCTGACCAAAGCCTTGTGAGTGGATTTGGTAAATGGAAACTGAAAGAAGCCCATATATATATGTATATATATCTATGTGTGTATGTCTGTGTTTGTACCCCATCACAACTTGACAACCGTAGTCCCTATAACTTAGCAGTTCGGCAAAACAGACCGAGAGAATAAGTACCAGGCTTAAAAAATAAGTACTGGGGTTGATTTATTCAACTAAAAATTCAAGGCATTGTCCCAGCATGGCTGCAGTTTAATGACTGAAATAGATAAAAGATACCCCAATATAAGTGTTTAGTACCTTTTCATTTCATTTATCCAACTCTGAATATATACATTTTTTTTCCTTTTATTTTCAGATTAGGAACTGGCTGGTCATATCATACAAACCGATACACTCAATTTCGCAAGGATGACCAACTTAGTGTTGATGAACAGGAGCAGATACTAAATGTGATCTCACGTGCCGAATTCATGGACAATGTGGAACAGGAACGAATTGGGTAAGATCCAGCATTCCTATCATCCTTTCTGTGATAAACTGTCCAAGGACATCGAACACTATTTTTTTAACAATCATCATATAAAATATAACTCTCCACTATTTACTTGGTAGCATTCGCTTTTGAATATGTGCCTAATAGTCTTACATTTCATATTCAAGAAATTTCATTTAGGTATGGCCATGCTAAGAATAGGACATAAGCACGGCCAAATGGTTAAGAAGTTCACTTTAGAATCATGAGATTCCAAGTCTGATTCCACTTGCATCTTGGGTATCTTTTATCATAGACTTGGATCCACCCAAACATTGTGAGTGAAAAAGGGTAGATGGAAACTTGGTTGAATAGAAATTACTTGTAATTCAAAGTGCCTGCCTTATTGCACATGGTGTCATTTTGATTCAGCATTGATATTACATTAAATGTACAAATTTCTGTGGAATATTGAACCATTTGAGAATCCAAACAATAGGTAGTTCTGTTATTTGGGCAACTACAACATCTGTTATTGAAACTGATAGTGGATTCATTTACATGTAAATAATTATTGTAGTGAGCTCGGTGAAATCGTAGTCATGGCAAGTGCTGGAGACACACAAAAGGCACCCA
Organism: Octopus bimaculoides; assembly: GCF_001194135.2. NCBI lineage: Eukaryota > Metazoa > Mollusca > Cephalopoda > Octopoda > Octopodidae > Octopus > Octopus bimaculoides. The sequence continues at coordinate 129,854,892 of NC_068981.1, forward strand.
TGCTGGAGACACACAAAAGGCACCCATGCTGGTGACACACAAAAGGCACCCATGCTGGTGACACATACACAGCATCCTTGCCAGTGACATGTAAAAGACACCCAGTACAATTCTGTGGAGTTGTTGGCATTAGGAAGGGCATCCAGCAGTAGAAACCAAGCCAAAACAGACTAGAGCCTGGTGTAGCTCTCCAGTTTATCAGCTCCATTGAAACCATTTTACCCATGCCTGCACAGAAAATGGATGCTAAATGATGATGATGATTTTTCACTCAGCTAAGACCTCTGACATTTTTCAGTCTCTTTAAACCAGCATCTCAAACAAGGAAGCAGTGGATGTGTCATTGCTCTGAATTTTTACTCACTGTGAATTAGGCATGTACTGTCCATGCAATCAAGCAATTTGAATAGCGCTGGAAAAAGCTAAAAGCAGAAATGTCCAAAATGATTCCACAATGTTATTAGTTTACATGAAACTCTTTGTTGTGATAAAAAGTATCACTTGAAAGTGTTGGTTTATTTTCTTTTCTGTTTTGCATTTCTTTACTTTCAGGCGTCTGGTAGAAAAATTTGATAACATGAAGAAGAATGCTATGGGAAATGGCGACAATCAATGTATTTTATGTGGTGATGAATTTGGTTTGCTGGGAGCTTCTCCAACTTACTGTGATGATTGTAAGAAGGTAATGTAATGTCTAAGTGAGACTATACTTCTTAACATGTTTTAACACTTTAGCATTCAGGTTACTCTGTCAAATGTAATGCTTATTTATTTATATTGTTTTGAATTAATTATGCATTATCTCTTAGCTTTGAGATGCTGATGATGTGGATAGATTTGGTCAGTTTGAACATAAAACAGGATATGGCTGGATATGGCTGGTTTAAATGCTAAAGGGTTAACATTAGAGTCAGACAAAATGCTTTGCAATATTTCTTCTGGCTCTATACATTCTGAGTTCGAATTCCACTGTGGTCAACTTTTCCTTTCGTGCTTTTGGGGTCAATAAAATAAGCTACCAATCAAGTGCTGGGGTCAGTGGTATTGACTGCCTTGCCCACCTCAAAATTGCTGACCTTCCTCATACCTAAGTCTAAAACCATTACTGTTGCTGTTGCTATAGAATTGCACATTGATTATGGAGAATTAGTGACAATAAGCATTCTCAACTCTCAAAGACTTTGTTAATAATATTGGCACAATAGAGAATGATAGTTACTGTAAACAAACTGTTCAGGTTTCAATTCCCATGTCACACAAACTTTTGAATAGCTATTTTTGTATCATTTTCACTGCTTCTATGGTTACAGAGATGATTTGTATTCACATGTCTTAGAATTTTCTCATTTATTTGATGAAATCAAATTGGTTTCAGTCTGTTTCTTTTGTTTTGGCTCTACTATTTTATGGCATTGCAAAATCTATAATCTCATATATTTTCTTTTTTACTCTCCTCTATTATAAGTTTATTTGTACTCCTATTACATGAACAGTTTGAAATAGTGAAATCTTACATAATCACACAGTAGTTGTTTTCTTTACTGAATTCAAATTTCTGACTACCCTCACAGTTTACCTTTTCCCTTCAGCAGCTATCAAAATAAAGTACCAGTCAGATCAGTTTAACTGACTATGCCTTTCCCTGAATTTTGTGGGCACGTGCCCTTGTTAAGAGAGGTGCTGTTTTCTAGTAACTTTGCTGAATGCTAAGTAAGAATTGTGAGAATGACTACAGAAGCAATTAAGAATAGATGAAATACGGATTTATGAAAATTTGGGCTCTGGTTATGTGCAGTGTGTGTAACAAACACATAGTCTACCTGTGAGAATTAGCTTTGGTGGCTATTGTGAACTTTATTTAAATTACAACAAAAATATGGGCTCATTCTTGTCCATTCTGACACCTGAATTGCTTGTGGGTGCTTCCAAGATGTGACATTTTCAGGACTTAGACAAAGTGTAGAGCAAAGATGAAGATAATCATAATTTTGAAGAGCCTTGATCTGACTCAGGAAGTTATGAATTTTCTATGAATTATATGTTTTAATTATGTCTGTATTGATGCATATTCATTTATGATGTGTAATTTGAAAGGAAAAAATTATCACATCTCAGTATGTTGTGTATCTTTATCCCTCCTCTTTCTTTTGTTTATTCCCACATATTTTGTAACTCTGTTTATGCATTTGTATTGTATGAATGAATGGATTTGATAGCAGCAATAATAAAGATTATTATTTTTATTATCATTAAGGTGGTGATCTAGCAGAATCATTAGCATGCTGGGCAAAATGCTTACCAGCATTTTGTCTGTCTTATGTTCTGAGCTCAAATTCCACTAAGGTCAACTTTGCCTTTCATCCTTTCTGGGTTGATAAAATAAGTACCAGTTGAGCACTGCGGTTGATATAAGCAACTTATCCCCTACCCCAATCTTGCTGGCCGTGTGCCAAAATTTGAAACCATTATTATTATCATCATTGTTGTTGTTGGTGGGGATGGTGGTGGTGTTATTGCTTTTATGTTTTATGATAGTTGATTGTGTTTCACCAGGACCCTCATATTGTAGATTATTACCAAGCGAATCTATGTGGGATACAGTTTTAGTATAACACATTTAAGTAGAGAGGCATATTTGCATTAATTCTTTTAATTGGAGTAAAAAGATTTTAATTTGAGAATAAAAGTTATTCCTTTCTATCACTTGTAAGCAAATAAAATAGCTACAATATTCAAAAATAACTCCTCAAAAAATTTAAATGAAAATAAATATATTTTTACCTATAGTAGACAGGAAAAGTAGAAAAACAAATTTAATTCTTCTTCAGAATATTTCAAAAGAAAAAGAAAATAATGAATTTCTGACAGAAAACAAGAATAATAATAAATGATAATAACACAACAGTATACATGTTTTTTTCATTCAGTGAAGAAATGAATAAAGAGTTTGGGTTTTGGAACAGAGAATGTTTTTTCCAGCCTTTCTTCTTTTACTGGGACTATTTCAAACAGATGAAAATTAAATATAAATTTCTGGTGGAGAAAAACTCTACTTGGTAGAGCTGTGTGACAAGAGAAGGTACATCCATACCTCAGCCTTATTAAGCAGCAAGAAAAAGGAAGAAAAACCTCATGTTTGCACCTCAAAACACATAGAAACCTTTCTCATACCCCCACTCACTCCAAAGGACAATCGCAGTTCTAACTGATATACAGAATAACATATACCTTATTGACTGAGGAAAATACTATTGCACTGTGGACATAATATTCAAAATGAATGCAATGAAACAGACCAACCTGGTACATTATACACACAGCTGGAAGCTCTTACCATGATATATGGGAAAACAAAACACAGGGTTTTAGGTAAAAGATATTGGTGACAACAGTGACCCTTAGCTCATTGCTGCTTTTGACATGCACTACGAACAAGTGGTAAGTGGCCAAAGAAACTAAAAACAACATATTGCCAGTTTGGGGTAGGGCCTATATGGATATAGAAATTCTAATCAGCAATAATAAACCACAATAATTCTGAGGGTGTTCCTCTTTGTGAGTGCAGAAAGAAGTCCTGCTACAATGCAGATTGCAGTAAAGTGCATTTGAGATCGTTCTACTTTTAACCATGAGAAACTTAGAAAAACAGAGGAAGGGACAATGACAGAAGCAGCAACAATACCAGGTCCTGGAGGCTGCTGTTAAAACAGCAACTTCCAGGACTTGGTCAGCATTATCTTTCATTCTTTCAGGATCAATGTAATTGATTTGCCTCCTCCCCTGTAAATTGCTGACCTTGTGCCAAAATTAGAAGGAGTTATTATTATTGGCAGTGAGCTGGCAGAATTGTTAGCACTCCATGCAAAATGCTTAGCAGCATTTCGTCTGTCTTTATGTTCTGAGTTCAAATTCTGCCAATGTCAATTTTGCCCTTCATCCTTTCTGAGTTGATGAAAATAAATACCAGTTGTAGACTTAAGTGGATGTAATCAACTTACTCCACCCCTGAAATTGCTGGTCTTGTGCCTATAGTAGAAATTATTATTATTTTGTTATTATTATTATTATTATTATTGAGTGACAGAACAGTGCATGCCATCAAAGTTGCACTGGGGTAAAATATACAAAGCCCAGTATACCCATCATGACTACCTGTCTGATAAGAGTACACTAGCCACATGCATCACAACAATATATGCACGAAATGCTGATCTCATATCAAGATAAACTGCATGGCCTTGCAGGTGGGGCCCAGTTAGAATTTTCTTCAGGTTGAGTAGCCCATCCTGCTCAAAAAGTCCCTGAATAAGGTTTGTTTAAGGATGATGAATGAAACACCCATGTTTCCAGAGGTGAATTATTGAAACCTCAAAGAATTCCTCTCAACACATGGCTATGATGTTCCCCCACTACTTCTGCTCGTGATCAGAGATGTACATATTGTCAACCACTAAGGAACATGCTCAACTGGTTAAGGTCAAACAACTGACAAGCGAATCTGTGGTATTGAGCTGAGTGTTTCCTGAAGCCCATCTTTTATACCAAGACAAAACAATGTACATAACACTTCCAATCAGTTAAGATGAGAAGCCATGAAAGCTATTGCTTGGTACTGCATCAGGGTATTTATCATCATCATCGTCATCATCATCATCATCATCATCGTCATCATCATCGTCATCATCATCATCATCATCATTATTATGGTAGTGAGCTGGCAAAACCATTAGCCTGCTGGGCAAAATGCTTAGTGGTATTTTGTCTGTTTTTAATTCTGAGTTCAAACTCTGCCATTGGCAGCTTTGCTTTCATCTTTTGGGAGTTGATAAAATAAGTATCAGTCAAGTACTGAGGTCAACATAATCGATTCTCCTCCCCTCAAAAATTGCTGGCTCTGTGCTGAAATCTGAAACCATGAAAGGTGGCAAGTTGCCAGAAGTGTTAGTATGCTGGACAAAATGTTCAACAGCATTTCATCCACCCTTACATTCTGTGTTCAAAATCTGCCAAGGCCAACTTTGCTTTTTGTCCTTTTGGAGGTTGAGCATTGGAGTCAATGTAATCAACTTTCCCACCCTTCAAAATTACTGGCCTTGTGCCTATATTAGAAAGGATTATTATTAGCCTAGTGGTCAGATTGTTGCACTCTCAATTGCAAGATCATGGTTACCATTCCTAGATTGGGTGATGCATTGTGTTCTTGAGCAAAATACTTCGTCTCATGTTGCTTTGTGATCACTTTGACACCTGACACATGGTACACCATGCACCTGTTCAGGTAACATCGATTTGATAGATGGGGTGAGCTAATGTACAGCCCATACATTTGATCACTATAAACAAATCATTTGTGTAGATTGTTTGGCAAAAGCTGAACACTCATATGTTGTCTTCGACTAGAAAGTCTATTATTATTATTATTATTATTATTATTATCATTATTATTATTATTATTATTATTATTGTTCAGTAGTTTTATTTTTATAACGTGCTTTCACTTCACTACCGAGCGCAGCTCTGTGTGCCTTGGGTATGTGCTGTGGTTTGCTGTGATGCTCTTATGGTTACTGTATTGAAAGTGTTTTGCATAGGATGTGTGCAGTGTCCAGTAGTGCAATTTTCTGTATATTATATATATTTGTAAGTTCTGGTGTTTTTGTTATGTATTTGTCTGAATTTTTATTATTATTATTATTATTATTATTATTATTATTATTCTGCTGAGGTTGACTTTGCCCTTCATCCTTTCAGGGTTGATAAAGTATGAACCAGTTGAGTACTGGTGTCAATATAATTGACTATCCCCCTCCCCCAAATTTCAGGCCTTATGCCTATAGTAGAAAGATTATTATTATTATTATTAAGGTGGCAACCTGGCAGAACCATCAGCATGCCGGGCAAAATACTTTGTGGTATTTTGTCTGATTATACATTCTGAGTTCAAATTCTGCCAAAGTCAACTTTACCTTTCTTCCATTTGGAGTTGATAAAATAGGTACCAGTTGAGCGCTGAGTTGATATAATCAACTTCCTCACCCATCAAAATTACTGGCCTTATGCCTATAGTAGAAAGGATTATTGTTGTTGCTGTTATTATTATTATTATCGTTATTTCTTTTAGTTCTTTATAAGTTTTTTATACAACCGCCCCCCCCTCCCTCTGTGTCCTCTGTGTGCTGATGTTTGTTCAATATTAACAATTTGGAGAATGAGAAGGCTTTCATATTACATTTAATTTGCTGTGTTGTGCTTTGGGGGTTTCTTTTGTTGTTTCTTGTGTTGTTTTAATGATACTGCTCATGTTTGCTGTGAAAGCTTTTATAGTTATTGGGAGGTGATTTTATGCAATACGTTCTCTCTGGCTTATGTTATTGAATTGAAAGTGTCTTTCATAGATTGTGTACTTTTGAATTGTGTGTAAAGTGGTAAGCCCTGATTATTTTTGTTTTTGTTCATGTTCTTATCATACCTAGATCATCAGTTATTACTGGTGTTCACTTTATTTTTATTCATTTTTTTTTTCTTACTTTTTATACTTAATAGTTTCTGCCATCACTATATGCATACATACATACATAAATACATACATACATACATACATACATATATGGCGGTTGTCTACTCCTTAAACAGAGTTTGACCACCTCCTGCACCTACACCTTAGCCCTTTCATGGCGTCTGATGTGGCTTTTTAAACCAGACAGTGTTTTGAAAAAACACCCACACAGATTGCACCTCTGATTTGCACTACCAATACCTGCAGGTAAGTTCTGCTCATTGTGGATCCTAACATGTCTTTTAAGACCCCCATTGGATTTGCAAACCCTCTGGCACACACCATATTCAAACGTGTGCACAGACATATAATCAGAATAGCTGGATGAGGTTTGTTTTATAATTTACATACATACATACATACATACATACATACATACATACATACATACATACATACATACATA
>NC_068981.1:129862090-129862840 GCF_001194135.2 Octopus bimaculoides
CTCCTATAGCTTCCTCAGAGCCATTAAAATGAAGTGTATTTTCATTTCAAAAAGCATTTAAATACAAACAAACATACATTAGGAATACTGGTGGAATGTCCCAGTGAAAACCTCAATAAAATGTAAACATAACAGACCTAATATAGTTATTTGGGACAGGGAAGAGAAACTGTGTACCCTAGTGGAAATTAGCTGCCCAGTAGATATGAACATAAGGCTAAAGATCAGAGAAAAAGAAAATACCTATGTTGAACTACAGAGAAATCTGCAGTTACTCTACCCAGATTACAAGTTCAGGTTTATATCTGTAATTATTGGGGCACTGGCATATGCAACACACTTCATTTGTAAAACTTTCCAGAAGTTTATCATTTATGTATATATATACATATGTTCAGACAATCAATCATATGCATGAGAATACATATATATAAAATATAACATACAAATCTGCACATATACATACATTCACACAAACAAAAATACCCTGTTGATGTTGAAATTCTTGTGAAGGAGCTTTGGATCTTGGTTAGAAACTGGCTCGGGGCTTCCACACTGTTCCTTTCTTCCACATTCACTCACAAGTCATTGGTCAGCCTGAAGCTATACTAGAAGAAACTTGCCCAATGTACTGCTTAGTAGGACTGGACCTGAAACCACATGCTTGCAAAGTGAACTTCTTAGCCACACAGCCATACCTGTGTCCATGTTTGTATGCATGATATATATATATATATATATATATATATA
>NC_068981.1:129862850-129863365 GCF_001194135.2 Octopus bimaculoides
ATACATACATACATACATACATACATACATACATATGTATGTATGTATGTGTATATGTGTGTGTGTGTGTGTGTGTATTTATTCATTTATTTATTTATTTCGTTTATGCATAGCAATATTGATAACCAGTTGTTAGAACTCAATATTCTTATGCTTTGGAGAAAAGTGTTAGTCAAGTACAGAGAAGAGTCATGTAATCACCACCATTAGCTTACAGTTATTTCAACTATGAAAAGTAGTATACTCAAAGCTGAATGTTTGTGCAACCTCCTATAGCTTCCTCAGAGCCATTAAAATGAAGTGTATTTTCATTTCAAAAAGCATTTAAATACAAACAAACATACATTAGGAATACTGGTGGAATGTCCCAGTGAAAACCTCAATAAAATGTAAACATAACAGACCTAATATAGTTATTTGGGACAGGGAAGAGAAACTGTGTACCCTAGTGGAAATTAGCTGCCCAGTAGATATGAACATAAGGCTAAAGATCAGAGAAAAAGAAAATACCTATG
>NC_068981.1:129865929-129878429 GCF_001194135.2 Octopus bimaculoides
TATATATATATATATCGAGAGAGAGAGAGAGAGAGAGAGAGAGAGATAGATAGATAGATAGATATATAAAACAGACTTCTTTCAGTTTCTGTCAACCAAATCCACTGACATGGCTTTGGTTGGCCCAAGGTGCCACGCAGTGGGACTGAACTTAGAACCATGTGGTTGGGAAGCAAGCTTCTTAGCCATGCCCATACCTATGTATAGATACATACACACACACACACACACACACACACACATACATATATACATCTATATATGTATATATGCATATATATATATATATATATACACACATATATATATATACATCTATATATACATATACACATATATATATACATATACATATACATATATATATATATACATATATATACACACATATATATATATACATATATATATATATGTATATATATATACACACATATATACATACATATACATATATATATATATATATATATATATATATATATATATATATATATATATATACATAAATATACATACATGTATACATACATATATATATATACATAAATATACATACATGTATATACATATATATATACACACACACACACATATATATACATATAAATATACATATATAAATATACATATAAATATACATATATAAATATACATATATAAATATATATACACACATATACATTATGCATACATATACATACATACATATACAAATGTATATAAATATATAGTGAAAGTAATTGAAATTGAAACCATATAATAGTGAAAGTATTATATCACAATACAATAGAGATGTTATTGTTTCACTTTAATACTAATATTGAAATAATGTAAGAAATAAGAGATTGCTCCAGGCTTGCATTGGGTAAGAAGTTGAAAAATTTTTTGACTTATGATACTGCATGTGTAAAATTTGAATGAAATTGGTTGGGTAGTTCTCCAGTTTTAGTGATGCACACAGACAGACACACATATATATCTATATATGTGTTTGTGTATATATATATATATATATATATATATAGATAGATAGATAGATAGATAGATAGATAGAAATATATATATGCATGTATGACATATATATATATACTGGTTGTATATGTGTATGTGTGTGTATACATACACATATATCAAGAGGTAATCTTTATATTCAAGTTAACTTGGATGTTTTGTTAGAATGCCAAATATTGCATTGTTAACCTTGAGAGATTCTCTCATATACGTACTTGATGCATAAAAGCATGCACAAAGATCGTAGCAGATGAGAATTGTTTGTCATGGTTACCAGAACTCCCATATCACACGATTACATTCTATTGGAAATCATCCACACATGCTAGTCTGCTATAATCTATGTGTGTGCTTTTATACCCCAAGCGCCTATATGAGAGGATCTCTCAAATTAGAACACTCGGTATTCAGTGTTCTAACATGACTGCAAGATAGAAACAGAAAGAACAAAGAATTACTTCTGGTATTTTGTTTAGTTGTGGTTATGTCCCTACACACCTTCATGCTTTTCAACTTTTCTTGTCATACCTTATGAGTAATTGGATCAATATTAAAACCTTTGAAAGTGCTGTCCCAGTGTGACTATAATCTAGTGACTGAAACCAGTAAATGAATAAAAGAATAACAATATTTGTTTCATAACAATTTCCAATCAGATCTCTTGTGAAAAATTTGCTAATGTTTTTTTGTTTTTTTTTTAATTTTCTGCAAATTAATGACTTGCTGTTTAATTTATTCAAAGGCTGTATGCATTAAATGTGGTGTTGATACCTTCAACAGCCAAAAGACACCATTATGGTTATGTAAATTATGCAGTGAGAGCAGAGAGGTAAGACTTGCTTTGTATTTCTTGAAAATCTTTGGGAGTACATTTTTGTTTTACTGGAATTAGGTGCCTTGTGTAAAGGTTAGAAATGTGACAAATATGCTTCATGAAAAATCCCTTTTAGAAAGTTCTAGGAATTTATTGATGAACTATAGTTTATTTTTTGTTCTCTAATTTTTCTTTACATTTTTTGTCATCTCCAAAAAATTCATTTCCTCAAATTTTTAAATCCTGTTTTCCCCTTCCTTTTCCTTTGTTTACCTTAACTTTCAATTTTTTTCTCCCCTTTTTCCCTTTATTTCTTTCACTTTTTTTACTATCTCTTATCTTCTCTTTGCAGTTTGCCTTCCCTTCTCACCCCTTTTCTTTGTCTTTTAGTAATATTCCCACAATCAGTTTTCTTTTATTTGAGATACCAGCCAGAGAGGTTTTATGAAAACCCTTTTATTTACATTTATTCTCATCCTTCTTGACAGTCTCAAGACATTATGAAGCAATGTTAAATCTATGTTAGCTTCTACAAAGGCAATACAATTACAAACCTGACTTGTGTAGAAATAACTACTGCCAATAAACAACCTTATCTTACACACCAACAAACAAAACTTATTTCAGTTGCAATAATGGGCAAATAATGGGTCCAAATAAATGAAGTTGCCAGTGATTAGGAAGTGGGTCGAAAGAGGTTGTGTTTTTGTAGATTTGGTTGTCGAAATATTTACCTTTCTATGCTATATAATTCCTGTTGCCTTTAACATAACCACTACCTTTACTACTACAACACTATTACTACAATAACTATTTAAACCATTGTCACCTCTCCATAATATAATACAAATAATAACCCAATGAGAAAGTCTATGTTGTCACTTTACCTGTTAGAAATAGATGCTACACCTCCCTCAAATCAGACCCTTAATCTTAAGAACACGACACATTAGATAAGGCATATACCTCTAAAAGGATGGGAAACATTTCATTATAGTTTTTTCAAACAAAACTCTCCATGACTTAAACAACAACAATCCAGAACCTGTATGTGGTCACTCAACTTGCTAGAAATAGTAGCCAAAACTCCCTCCAATCAGAACTTAATGCCTAAAAAAGGGAAAGAACATATGGGATAACTTTACCATGCATAAAGATTGGATGGTCATAGCTGGATAGATGAGCATAGATAGGTCTACTAGGTCTAGTTGATGTAGGGCTAATTTGATATACAAATTAGTTTGATATACAAATTAATTTGATATATAAATTAGATAAGTTTCATGCTCAAAACTCTTGACCATTGAGTCACTTTATGACTTCTGATGATTAAAAATATATGCATACTAATGTTTTCAGTTTTATCTCTCCTGTTCGTACTATTTGATATACAATTTAGAAATTTGTATCAGGCATACTCTGCCAACACTTCTGCAAAGTATCATTCTTTCCTATCTGCAATATGGACAGCTTGTCATGAAAAAGGAACTTCACCAAACTGTTGATATGCATATTGTGACTTTCACAATATTAAGGACTATCTTAGTCAATTTTCTTCAAAACTGAGAAGTTTTTACAACAAAATTTGTTGAAAGTTCAGAAAGCTTATTCCTACATGTCTACTGGAACATTTCTGAATTATTGTATATATATCAGGTAGATACTAATTAAGCATCTAATAAAGTATATCTAGTGAAGTATATCCACCACAGTTATTCACTTGTGTACTAAGTCAAAGTAAAAGATGTCTTCACTCAATACCATTCTCCATTCACTGGCTTACCTGTTAAATATTCTCTCTGTTCTTTTAACAATTATTGTTGCTCCTGTTATTATTACAGCTTTTAATGTTAATTCTTGTCAAACTCATTCAACCATAAGACAAAACACCTTGCAATATTTAGTTTATGATCAAAAGCAGTGAGCTGGCAGAATCATTAGCATGCTGGGCTAATGTTTGTCTTTATGTTCTCAGTTCAAAATCTACTGAGGATGACTTTGCCTTTCATCCTTTCAGAGTCAATGAAATAAGTACCAGTTGAGCACCGGGGTTGATGTAATTGATTTATCCTCTCCCTTGAACTTGCTGGCCCTGTGCCAAAATCTGAAACCAATATTTAGTTATGATCTTTTATGTTCTGAGATCAAATCCTCCCAAAGTCTTCTTTACTTTTCATCTTTACTGAGTTCTTAAAATAAAGTATCAGTTAAGTACTGGAATGATTTAATTAACTATACCCATTCCACAAATATGAGGCTGAATCCATCTTTGGTGATACATTTCTTTTTAGTTTCTAAAGCGCAACAAGTGAATTCAAGCATTAATTATACTGTTCTTACCCAGCTGTCTAGTTTTACCATTTTTATTAACTCTGGATATGTTATGGGTTCATCCTCACTTCACAGACAAACAAATAATATAACAAGCAGCAACATGATATAGACAATTTGCCTATTCAGCTAAATATTTCAAATGGAATAGTAATTAAAACAGCTTTTGCTTGTGTTCTGCTGTTAAACATTGTTTAAATGCTGATCTTATCCAATCAATATAAGTGCAATGATGGTTGATTTCGATAATAATCCAACTATAATTGCAATTTGAATTTGATTATCTTCAGAGTTTTCTACGCCACATATAATTGACACCAATTACAATGATTTCCATTTTATTATTAAAGCATCAAATATGGTTTGCTACTTCCTCTATTGATATACTAAGAGCTGCTTTTAGTGGAGCAAATATTGGTTTATCATATTTCCTATTTCTGGGATCAAATGCAGTTCTGAACTAAATATACCTTTCCCTCTATGTTTCTTTTCTCTAGAGTTGATACAATAATTATCGTAAATATAATGAGGTTAATTCAATTACTGTTTCCTAATACAAAATGTAACCTATGACAAAAGCAGTAATTTTCTCACTGAGTGGTGGGCATTGTAGTGTGATACTCACTCTTTCATCAATCTTACCCTATTTTCTTCACTTCTCACAACACTGAACTGATATCCTCTGCATCCAACTCATTCCCTATCTCTAATCATCTGTCACACTATTTACCTACACATCCACCTTTTCTGGTCTTCTATCCTATTCTGTCTCATATTCACATTGTACCTGGGCCTCACGGAAGCAGACGGCGTACCATGTATTTACCTTTTCAGCAAGACACCTACTTCTCTCCCTCTATTATAACTTCTTATTCCTCCAGTTTATGCCCAACCCAGATGAGGGGTCTTGTCTTGCAGGTACTTGGTGACCTCACTGATGCTGTTCACCATGTGAAAAGCACCCACTGCACTCTGTTAAGTAGTTAGCATTAGGTATGGCATTCAGCTGTAGAAACCATGCCAAAGCAGACATAGAACCTGGTAAAGTAAAAAGGTAAAGTTACCTTCTCTAGTCATGCCGACTCATAAGGGCTGGTTTCCTGGTTTCCAGGGAGTATGAATTCCCCATCTGGATGGGATGCCGGTCCGTCACAGGATTTCGCACTTTTGCCAGCTGAGTGGACTGGAGCAACATGAAATGGGACTTTTATGCTCAAGAACACATGTTGCATGGTCCAGGAATCAACCTTACAATTATGAGTCTGACAGCCTAACCACTAAGCCATGTGCCTCCACATAGAACCTGGTGCGGTCCTCTGTTTTTTTCTGTTCTTGTTAAACCATCCAATTCATGCCAGCATGGAAAAAAAGGACATCATATGATGGATGAGGATGATTAGCTCATTCCCTCCATCAAACTGATGTTACCTGAACAGGTGCATGGTGTACCACACATCAGGTATCAAAGTGATCACAGAGCAATGTGAGATGAAGTGTTTTGCTCAAGAATATAACACACCATCAGGTCCAGGAATTGAAACCACGATCTCACAATCATGAGTGCAACACCCAAACTACTTGACCATGCACACTCACCAGTTGTGTATGTACAACACATGCAATTAGATAGTGTTAATTGACAAAATAAAGACGAAAGCAGTTTCATTTAGAGAAATTATACCAATCTGATATATCTAGCTGTTCTGTTTCTCATAGAGGTATTTTAACATGTCCTTCACTGAGAAGAGAAGAAAACTGCCATCAAAGTTAGATCTAGATTTGTGGCTACATGCATATTGTTTGTGTAGATTGTGAATAAGGATGCTTTGTTAGTTTCTGAGATTTGAAGTTATCACACTCTAGATACTCCATATTTTTTGTGAAGTAACTTACTTTTGGAAGAGAAATACACATGCAAACTCCCTTTTTCCTCCGTCTCCCTAAAAAAAAAAATTTTTTAAACAGTTACTTTGTATCTATATAAAAGCTAAATATATTTTTGATATTTTCAAATATTGGGAAAGTAAAGTTTGTGGAGATAATATGCATTTTATTGAGAAAAATAATTTTTAAAATCTCTAAATCTATTTTAAATATTGGAATCGATTTTTATTTTATTTTAGCCACAAGAGATGTTTTTCTTGTTTTCATTTTAGTTTTATTTTCTTAGAATTTCTATTGGTTTTCCTGATAATGATGTTTCTACTTGGCTCCATAAATAATTAAATAAAATAAAGCTGGTACAGATTTCATCACTCCCAACACACTTCATTGGCTCTCTCTCACAGAGAGAGAGAAAGAAATCTTTTGACTTGATTTTCAAGGATTTGAAACAGATTTTTATTATTTTTCTAGCCATAATTATTTTTTTACCTTCTAATTTTATATTTCCAATAGGAATTTCTGTCGATTTACTCTTTTTTTTTAAATGTTATTTTATTATAATTTTTCTTTCCTTCATTTGATATTTCTGCTTGGCTCAACAAATAATCTAATGAAATCAAGTCATTCCATCTATTGTGTATCATCAGAAAGCTACAATATTTAGAGAGAGGAAAAAAAATTAAAACCTAGCAGGTTTCAAGTAATCATAGTGTTTTGAGTGTCACTTTGAATACAAGAAAAAAAGTGGGAGTAGAAACCCACTCATACCACAACCACTACCACCACCATGACCTTATTCTTTCTTTCATCTGCATTTATTACTATTTTATTTGCTCCATGAATGACATATAATGTAATATTCATAAACATAGTAAACTCCTGGGAGAAATTCTAAAGTTTCACAAAGTTTTGAGATTTCAATCTTTAATACTAACTAACCAAGCTAGTACTGGGAATTGGAACAGAACTGAAATAAATATTTTGTATCAACATTTCTATAATGAGTGAATTCTATGAGGATTTGATTTTATGAAAAAGTTATTGAGTTAATGGTCTGTAGTGGAGTATGGAATTATGGCTAACATTTCTGTATCAGCAATAGAAAATATATTAAGTTTACTAATTTATCAGTTTTGTCCATTGGGAACATTGTGTATCATGATGAGGAAGCAGATGAAGTGTTGTCTCATTTGTGAACTACAGGTAATGAAGTTGGTAAGGATTCATTTGGCAGTGCAGATATAATCTGTACTACTGAATGCTCCAGAAGTATGATGGTTTTACATATGTAGGGTAAAAGCAGTGAAACATTGTCTGAGAATACAGAAGACTTGGGAAAATAAAAGTATGATAGATCATAGTGAAATAATTGATAATTTTCAAAGTAAATGTAGCTTATTAGCAATTTGAACAGTGTTGATGGACACTGGGGATAAAAACAAAACTTTAGTAATAACTAGAATAATAGATAACCAATGAAGCATATTGTAGGATAAATGAAATTGTCCCTAGTCTTGATTTAATAGACAAAGTAAGTTGGGGAAAAAGAAGAACAACTAAAAGGAGCTTGTTTTGTACAATCCATACTACCTTGCCTACAGCATTTTTTTGTCATTTAATTTTAGAGTTTTTTTCTGTTTTCTACATCCACTGAGTCAGACTTTTTCAATTTGTTCATCAGTTTTCCTTTGCCATTTTAGAATTTTTTAAAATTATCATTTGTGTAGGTATGGAAACGATCTGGTGCTTGGTTTTTTAAAGGAATTCCAAAATATACAGTTCCAAAACATCACCATGAGGGTGGCAAGTTTTCTTCAAATGCAAGAAACCAACTAGAAACTTCAGCTCACCAGAAGAGTCGTTCTGGATCATTTCGCAGTTATAATACTTGGAGCAGAGGACGGCACAATGGCAACAAGGAAGGGTTTGGAGGTCAGGCATCATCTCACATAATCTGAAATGTTTCTACCTCATTTCTTTCTCTCATGATTTATTCCTGTGAAGGGTTTAAGATATTATTATGTAAAAACAGAGTTGGTACTAGATAATGGAAGGCAAACTCTCTTAGGCATGATGCAAGAGCTTCCTAGAATGTCAGCAACTGCTTTTAACCATAAAGATCAATTCAAATAATTTTGACAGCTTTGACTATGTTGAAGATATATGGTTTCTAGGAGATTATTATTACCGGGGTTTATATGTAACAAAAGGTTTCTTTGGTTAGAGATAACTCAAAGACAACAGCTGTAAAATCACAAGAGCTCTAATAGGTATGGTAAATATATAGAAGGTAATTTTGATGAGTAGTACATATTAAGATAAGTGTGGATATGTCACTAGAATTAGCTAGTGATAGTCTGCACCAAATTGATTGAATTAAGTAGCCACAAGAGAATGTATACAAATAAAAGTCAAAAACAATACATAATATTCCCAGGCAGCAATTGAACTACAAATTCTCTGATGTACTAACAATCACACTAATTAACTAGTGCAATGTAATCAGCCTATGTAAAACAATTTCTATTGATAATTATCACATTACTCTTCTGAATTGTGTTAGCTAATACACACACATATATATATATATGAGTGCATGCATTCATGTGTGCATTTCTACTCATATTATGAGCTGTGTCAGTCTCAAGTTTCACTGACATTTTAATAAGTAGCCATCTGATACTACAGTTAGCAGTTTGGAAGGGAGAGGAAGTAAGTCCAGAGAAATTGTTAAATAATAATGAAACTGATCAGTCTGATGCTCATCCCAAGCTGTTGCAAAGTCTCCTCTTGGGCATAATTTCACAGTGTGACTATATGGATATGAACTTGCATATGTATCTATTCATAACCTTCACTATATTAGTACTCTAGTAATTATTATCAGGTTATCTATCTTATACCATTATACAAATGAGCTGCATCAGTCATAAGTTTTGCTTATATTTAAATAAGTAGCTCCTGCAGCTAACTATTGTTTGTTGTTTAGTGGGGAGAGGTGATTCCTAATGAAATGTTTAAATAAAAATGAAGCTAGTTGGTTTGATCTTCAACTCCAGTTACTAAAGGACCATGAGAGTCAAGAACAAATGCTGCTCAATTAAATACATATAAATGATTCCCTATATTGATTTAAAATGCAATAGTTTCTATTCATATTGTTCTGTACTAATCTCAGTGTATTGTTTTATGCAAATTTGGATATTTGCATATTAATTGTTGGAGTAACTGTTTTGCTAAGGCTATCTGTTTTATTGTTGGATTTCTTTTCTAACAATAACCATCCAACCATGAAATAGCAATTCTTTTAGTTAGTTATTCTATGGCAAGCAGAGTAACATGCTTAGTTTAAGAGGCTTTTTAATATTATTATTTTATGAGACATGCATTAAATTATCAAAGTAATATACTTTTTTTTAAAGCATGGTATAATTAAGGCAATTTTTTAAATTCATAATCTTTGTTGTTGGTAGCACCTTAACCAAATGGCATCTTAAAAAATAAACTTTTCATATATTTTACACCTTGGTGGTTGTAGTTTCCATATTTAGATATATTGATGCCAACTTATTTGTAAAGATGGCTCTAATATGTACAATGCTTTGGATATAGAATTTGTATGAATGTTCATGATTTCAAACATGTTATGCTCTTGATTTTGTGTAAATGATGATGACCTCAAATGGATCATATTCCTTAGTGAGCTGGCAAAATTTTTAATGCATCAGACAAAATGCTTAGTGGTATTTCTTCCATCTTTTACATTCTGGGTTCAGACACCAGCTTTGCCTTTCATCCCTCCTGGGTTGATAAAATAAAGTATCAGTCAAGTACTAGAGTCAATGTAATTGACTAACCCCCTTTCCCTAAAATTGCTAGCTTAAAAGTTTTATCTGGATACTGATGATCTTAAATATATGACATTCATATATTTATGTAAAAGTCAGAGATCACTGCTAAAAATTATTTAGAGTCAGTTTAGATCTCTTTTGCAGTCCTTGGATATTGCATTTTATTTAAGTATGAATGTATGCAATTTTCCATGTAACTTTGGAAGTAAGGAATTTATTTTGTTTAACTAGGAGAAAGCAGTGGTCAAGATGCATCAAGCAGTTCTGAAGACGAAGTGAGCATTGGAAAACGCACGAAAGGTAAGTAGATAACTAAGCACTGACTAGCTAATGGAAAATGGATAGATTTAATAGTGAAATTTCAAATTTGATACAATTCACATTGATAAATTACTTCTGTAGACTTTAACCAAAGACTAATCCGGTAAAAGAAGTACTTGCTGCTAATGCATGTTATGTTTAATGTCGTTTTGCATTTGGCAATAGCAGCAGATTTATGGATTCTTTTTCTTTAATCCATCCATCCATCTTTTTTCTCTGCCCACTATTTCCGGGAGAGTCATATGGGCAGAGTACCTGAGCACCTCATGCATAGGGTCCTATTAGACTTCCCTGTCGGGTTCCCAAATTTGATCAACTGAGACTATGGTTATTATCCAACCATCTCATTCTTGGTCTGCCCTTAGGTTTCCTGCCAGTTGACTTGGCTTGAAGAATCTGTCTTGTAATTCTTACCTGTGACATTCTAATTACATGTCCATAGTACTGGAGTTGTGACCTCTCAGTGCCGAGAATTAGCAGCTTGACCTGGAGAAACTCCCTGATATTCAAGCTATGCAACTTGTTAAGTAACATTACTCCTGAGACCTTTCAGAAGAACCTCATTTCAGCTGCTTGTATTCTCTTTCAGTCATTACCCAACATTCATGATATATAATAGTTTCATTATGTATAAATAATTAATGAATACTTGTGTGTACTGTGAGTTGTATTTTTGAGTATGTAAACATGATTATAATGTCAAATTTACTGAGTTCTCAATTCATTTTGTATTTTATTTATCATATCATGAGCAATATCTAATTTGTTTCAGTTTGTAGAGATATAAAATTAGCAGAGTCATTAGGGTATAGGATAGAAAATGCTTTGCAGTATCCAGTCAAATAATGAAATTAAATTCTTTCCCCCACTCTCTCTACTTTATTGCTCTGTGATAAAGGCCTTGAGAGACTGTTCACATCACCATTTTCTGCAGACACAAGAGGAAGGTTACAGTGAGATGCTAGAAACATCGTACTGTAATAAAACTGATATGTTATTGGAACCAATGAAGGATGGACTGTTAGCACAGCATAATAAAACAGAAATAAAGAATTTGAAAGAAAAAAATTAGTTCTTTGAGACATTTGACACCTTTCAACTTCAACATCTGGAATGTTATCTGCTGTTTCTATCCATAAAATAGACTGTATTAACCTATGAGTGCTTCTTGTAATTAAATAAGAATTAATTGTTGCTATTATAAAGAATGTAGCACAAGCAAATAACCCCAAATCTTGTTTTTGTTGATGGAGCAATGTCAATAATTTAATTTGTTTTAGTATACAGGCATGGCTATGTGGTTAGAAGTTTACTTCTTAGCCACATAGCTTTGGGTTCAGTCCCACTGTGTGGCACCTTGGGCAAGTGATTTCTACTATGATCTCAAGCTGACCAATGCCTTGTGTATGGATTTGGAAACTGAAATAAAATCATTGTGTGTGTGTGTGTGTGTGTGTGTTTGTACATGTGCGCACGTGTGTGTGTGTGTGTGTGTCACTGTCTCGTTGCATTGACATCCTGTGGTAGTTGTAAGCAAGTGTTACCAACATGCATGGAGTGTCCTTCATTTCTAATCTTTCATGAAAACTTCTCTGCTCATGAAACAGGGGGAAGGTTGATGACAGGAAGGGTATCCACCCTTTAAAAATCTGCTTCAATAAATCCTGCCCAACCCATGTGAACATGAAAAAATGGACTGTATAACAACAGTAATATTGTACCTGGCTTATTGTTGAGGTGTACTCTTTATGATTTTGTTGTGTTGTGTTTATCATGATATCTGCATTGTATTATATGCAATTAGGCATTGACTATACATAAATACACTTTCAAGTGGCTATGTAAACTGGTCCTTGACACTGCATGGTTTTTCTTCCTGTCTGCGCTTAGGAGTTTTAAAGTAACAGTCAGTCTGTGCAATTCAATCTCACTCTTTAGACTTGGAGCTCTGACCACAGCAGCTCAGGGATAAGACAGCTGCAGTGACCAGCAAGCAATAGGTTTTACATTGGTTTGACTATTGCCTAAGTAGATTGTCTTACGGGGCTGGAGTGCTCCACCAACCCTGAAGTTGCTGGAAAGGTGTCAAAGATGCACTGGACCATTTCAGGTATTCCTTGATTTTCTGTTGAGGTTGACTCTCCTAAGCCTTTTCTTTTCCTGGGGCACTTACAAGGCACAAAGCAGTGAAAGGTAAGTGTACTGTGTGTCATCAAATGTATATAAGGGATTGGGGTCACCTGCAGTGACTGAGTGTTTACATCTAATTGCTAGTTATACTCATT
>NC_068981.1:129883410-129893379 GCF_001194135.2 Octopus bimaculoides
TGACAAAATGAAATGCTATAAAAAAACATAACAGAAAAAAAGAAAGAAAATACAATATAATATACGAACAAGAAATTCTAATTTTCTTCAATGCTGGGACTCTTCTCCAGATTTGATTATGAATTTATTTTTTCCTTGTAACATTTTCTCAAATTTCATTTCACCATGTTGTATGCTTATAGAGTTACAACAAAAAAACAAACACAAAACACAAGGATCATTATTAAAACAAAATAGAAGATAATGATAATCTCTTTATTGTAATATAAAGGTGATGAGGATGATAATGGTGATGAGGATGATAATGGTGATGATGATGATAGTAATAATAACAATAATTATAATAGCAATAACGATAATAATAATAACAACAGTATTAATAATAATTATAATAATAACAACAAACAACAACAAAAACAAGAGCAATGTACTGTTTTTATGTTATCAAATCAGTTAGTTTTGTGGATATGATGGAGGTATTTGATGTGAATGATTGTAGTTTTATGTGATAATTTTTGTATTCTTTTTTTCAGTCTGGTGTTTCAAATGTGCTGGTTTAATATTATTTTCTATAAAACATATTAAATGTCCAAAAATGCTTTTATAAAAGTGATATTTATTGAAAATTACTGGCTCTTTTCTCCATTTTACATTATTAAATGTTTTTAAAATGTATCTGTGTACTTATATATGAGTGGGTTTATGTGTATATGGGATGATGTATATGTGAGTTTATATTCATGTATAAATTAATATATGTACGATTTTATGTTTGTATAAGTGTTTCTTAATGTGGAATACCTTTTCTGTGAGGGTGGAGGTACCAAATATGGCATAATGTTTGGAATCTATTCTGGTTGTTCAATTGCATTGCTATTTCCCAATGCTTGCTAGTTTCATATCCTTTTGTCTTGCCTTCTGTTCTGTTCTTTCCTTCAAAGATAATGGAAATCAGTAGACAGCCAGCCAGATATACACAGATTGACTGACTGAAAGACCAAAGTGAACAGTTGAATAGTGTTCATAATAATCATAATAATATATACTGAATGCATCTTAAAGCATATATACTTTTAACTTTTCAGCTTATATTAACCAAAATCTAACAAAAATATTCTGAAATATTTTTCCTGTGCTTCAATGAAAACTGACCAGTTCTTCTACAGATGCATCACATATCTATACAAGTCATGTTCAACCATAATTTACATCTCCTTCTTTGGAGTTTTGGGTTTAATTCATTTTAATTTGTATTTCTTCTTTCCCAATTTATATATATATATATATATATATATATATATACATACATACATGCACGTACATACATACATGCACCTACATACATATATGTATATGAATGGATATATATATCTATATATATATATATATATATATATATATACACACACACACACACACATATGTATGTATGTGTGTTGCTCTGTCAAAAGCAGATAATATACTTGGAGCAACAAACTTTCCTTCCTACTTAGGACAGGTGTTTGGTTCTTCCATCCTCTTTGCCTCTGCTGCCCTCCTCTCTACTCTGCCAGCCAGGTAAGCTCTATGTGTATTTGTGTCATATATGTGTATATATATATATATATATACACTGGCCAAAATAAGTTTAAGGCCGATAATGACAGTTCTATTCCTTCATTAATTTACTTTTAACAAATTTGTATAAAATTATTTTACTTTTTACAATTTATGTAGAATTTTTTCTCTTTCTAATGATATACAATTTGAATAATTTTAATGTGCAATTAATTCAAACGATTAAAAATTGTCGGCAAAATAAGTTTAAGACTGTACCAACATTATCTTGTTTAAATTGAAAATTTACAGCATGAATGATCAACAAACAAAAATTTATTATTAGTATCTAGTTTCATAGCCATTATTTTCAATTACGGCCTTATAACAGCAGGACATGGACTTTGACAAATGAGCACAAAAATCACTTGGAATGTTCTGCCATATTTCTTCAATAAAATTATATAATTGGGACAAATTTGTTAGTATTTTAGCATGAACTCTTTTAGAAACATAATTCCATAAATTTTCTATTGGATTCAAATCCAGGTTCTGCGGAGGCCACTCAATTACCACCATATTATTGCGCTCAAAGTATTACAAAACTTTCCTAGCCTTATGAACGAGGCAATTGTCCTGCTGGAAAATAGATCCTAGTGGTGTCTGATTATTTAAATATGGCAGCACATTTTCATTTACTAATTGCAGATAGCCTACACTGCCATCAACCTTAACAATTCAACCAACACCTAAGCTGCTGAACACAGCCCACACCATTACCCACACACACACCTCCTGCTTGCGCCATTTTCTTGACACACTTAGGATGGAATTTTTCAGTTGGACAGCGTCTAACATAAGTCTTTCTGTCTGATCCAAAGATGCAGAAGTGGGATTCATCACTCCAAAGAACTTTTGACCCGTCTTCGGCCATCCATTCAATATGGTTTTTAGCAAACTTGATCCGCTAACACCAGTTTATATCAGAAATTATTGGCTTCTTTTGAGTGATCCGATTGAACAGTCCAAATTCTTTTAAGTGGCTTCTGACAATTTGTGGTGTAAAGCTGATGTCAGTTTCATTAGATAATTGCTTTAAATGTCCACTATTGTTAGCATTTGGTTACCTTCAGAGAGCCTATGAATTCGCCAATCCATCTGTAGTGTTGTTTTTCTTGAAACGCCTGTTCTTTGCCAATCTTTGTATTGGGCCAGTGGCTTGATAAAGCTTCCATGCTTGAACAAAAGCCATTTTGCTGTATCCTAATTGCTCACTAATGTTCATGAAAGACATATTTTGCTGATGAAGCAACACGATGTTTTGGTTTGTTAATTTGCATAGTTTTGGTATGGTCTTAAGCAAAATAATGTTGGTATGGTCTTAAACTTACTTTGGCCAGTGTATGTGTGTTTATGTGTGTGCATTTGTTTGTTCTGCTGATGTGGCTTTTTGATTTGAATTTTGCTTTGTCAGTTTTAATGTGTCACCAGCTGTGCAGCTAAACATTTTATGCTTGAATAAAAATATTTCCACCCAGTTGATTCTAAGCCTGGAATGTATCCACCCTGTTGATTCTGAGAATTGCTAATTCATTTTAAAACACTCAATCTATCTTAATGTCAAATTTGTTGAAATGATAAATATACAGACAACTGAATAATAGATCAAGGGTTAAAACACTTTTCAAAGCCTTCTGTTGTGTTTTTAGTCATGGCATTTTACTCTGCTTGCCACAATCTACCTGGCTAAAAATAACTACCACTCCTGTTTTGCAACTGAGAAATATTTATTCCATCTAAATATTTGAATTTGCATAGCCATCTAATCGTTCTAGTCAGAAAACAAGACTCTGTTATTAATAATTAACTAAGGTTTTCTCATACCAAACAATCCTAGGTAGCTGAACAATCTAAACAAGTATTGAGAAAAAAAACCAAGGTCATAGTTTAATTTTTAATCATTTTTATTGTTCATGTGTTATTACTTTCTACATTACATCATATATTAAATCAGTACTACACTAACATGTTTACTTCAAACATATCATATTGTATACAGTGCACCTGAGCACTGTATACAATAAGTTTATTATTATCATATCAAATAAAATTTATAAACAAGCTTGTAACAATATTTCTTCAATGATTTTCAAATAATGTTTTTATAATACATATTATGTAAGCATGTTTATATATTGATGAATTCATTAATTATGGACAATTTAATTGAGATTCATTTAGCAAACTGTAACAGATAAGGTATGGTTGATATTTGGATAGCATTCACTTCTATTAAATGATAAAATTTATGAAGTTCTATATTATGAAACAATTAAATATCTACTAATCAACTGAATATGGAGATTTTAGATTAGCTGTTTTGTTGTTTTTTCGGTTTTTGGGGTTTTTTTTTTTTTGCTGGGGATGGCAGGGAACAGACCTTAGCTTCTAAAGGTGACTTGTCATCATATTACCAAAAATATCGGTGGATAAAATGCATTCAGTGTCATTAGTATCTTGTATACTTCCATTGAAAGTAATCCTTGTTATAGATAAATCTTAGAGAATTGTTTCACTGCAGGTAGGTCCTAATGAAATAGACATACAATCAGAGGTATCCCAGCTATGACTACCCTGGTTTTTTATTTTTAAATAAGTGACCACAATGTCCAGTTTTCTTAAGACAGTAGGGTGTTATTTAAGAGAGATTTTGTTTCTGTTTTTAGCAGGCTGAGTGGCTGCACTAAGAGCACCCTGGGCCACTAATTATCAGATTATCCTTACGAGGGACACTGTCCAGTGCTAGTGAAGAGGAATAAATTATCAATATTTTATCTTATATTTATGGGAAATACAAACAGAAAGTAGTTTTTGAAAACTTCCTATCAGATTCTTGCTGATTCAGATAATCACCAGTCTATGAAATCTTGTGGCTGTCTTTGTCTTCCTATTGATTTGGTTAGTTGTATTTCTCAGAAAATAACTACCTACCCATTCATAAGCTTATGTGGATAGAATATTTTATTCCAACTCTGCTGAGATAGGTTTTAGAAATTGCATTTCTTTCTATTTCATTTGGTATGTTATTATAAGAATTGATTAGTAACAACATAATAAGGTTCTTTTTCTGGAATATGAACCTTATCAGGAACTTATATTCATGTGTATGTATGCTTATTCTTTTATTCAGTTACTTGTTTAAGTTATTTCACTGTGGCCATGCTGGAGTAACGCCTTTAGTTGATCAAATTGACCGCAGAACTTATTTTTTGTTAGCCCAGTAATTATTCTATTGGTCTCTTTTGGCAAACCGCTAAGTTACAGAGACGTAAATACATCAACATCAGTTGTCACTTGATGGTGGGCAGGCAAACACAGATGCACAAATATATACATGTCTATATATATATATATGTGTGTGTGTGTGTGTGTGTGTGTGTGTGTGTGTGTGTGTGTATGTATGTATATACGACGGGCTTCTTTCAGCTTCCGTCTACCAAATCCACTCACAAGACTTTGGTCAGTCCGAGGCTATAGCAGAAGACAATTGCCCAAGGTATCACATAGGACTGAACCCAGAACCATGTGGTTGGGAAGCAAGCTTCTTACCACACAGCTACCCTGCACCTATATATATTCAAACTGATTTGTACATATGTATAAATATATTTTAAGTATACGCATTCATGATCAAGCATGGCTGTGTGGTTATTAAATTTACTTCCCAATCACATGGTTTGGGGTCCATTTCCACTGCTTGGCAGCTTGGGCAAGTGTATTATACTATAGCCACAGGCCAACCAAAACTTTGTGAGTGGATTTGGGAAACAGAAACTGAAAGAAGCCTGTTGCATGTGTGTGTTTATGTGTGTGTATATATATGTGTGTGTGTGTGTGTGTGTGTGTATCAAATGAATGATAACATACAATGGATAATTGTCAGTTCATTATATCTGTTTCCTATGTAACTTTTAATAGAAGAATGAGAACATTACATCATTATAAAAGACTGTAATCATCAGATGAGAAGTAATTTTACAAAATAAAAGAATATTCAGGAACACAGCAGGGATATGTCTGTCAAGGCCAGCTAAGAATGGGAAAATGAGCAACTATGTTGGCAGTTTAGGTTAAGAATGTAGTTCTTTAAAGTGTGTAATTTGATATCTAAATTCAGCGACTCAGGTGAGAAGTCTGCTAGACTAGATCATGGTTAGACTGCAGTGGGTTGTAGGAGAAAATTTATTATGGTAAGCTATGAGTTGTGGTAAGTAAGGAGGGGTCATAAAAGCAATTAAGGATAAAGAAAAAAGAGAAGACAAATAAATCAAATATGAGGGTAAATGCCTTTTCAAGTACCTGATTCTATTGGAATCCTCATCTTACTATTTATTGGGCTTCTTTCAGTTTCCATCTACCAAATCCACTCACAAGGCTTTGCTTGGCCTGAAGCTATAGTAGAAGACACTTGCTCATGGTGCCACACAGTGGGACTGTGGTTGGGAAGCAAGTTTCTTACCACACACTTGCGCCTATATATATATATATATATATATATATATATATATGTACTGGGTCATCACATAAATAATGAAGTCTTTTAAATTGCATGAACTAAAAGTTGGAGGGGAGCAGGATAAACTACCTGCATCAACTTGCTATAAAAGCAAATTGTAAATTTACCTGGTCCTTATTCTTGGTGCAAGTTTTGAAGAGTGCAGTTCGATTATAACAGTTATTTTTTCAAAGTTATAATGGAAGTGACAAAGAAACATATTCGGCATATTTTGCTTTATGAGTTCAATAAAGGCAACAACACAACAGAAAGTGTGTGGAATATTAATGCAGTATATGGGGATCAGGCAGCAAACGTAAGCCAATGTCAATGGTAGTTCCAGAAATTCTGAGCTGGAAACTACAGCCTAGTAGACAAGCATTGTCCTGGACGATCTGTAGAGCTCAACAAGGACATCTTGCAAACTCTAGTGGAAGAAAATCCCATTGTGACTGTTGAGGAACTAACAGAGAAGCTTGGATTTGGTCATTCAACCAGTCATTCAAGTCAGCACTAGAAGAAAATCGACCATCTTTGGTTTCAAGACGAAAAGTATTTTTTCATCAAGATAATACTTAGCTACATACAGCAAGGATGACATTCCAAAGTCTTGAGCAGTTTGAATGGGAAACGATGCCCCACCCACCATTTACACCAGACATTACCCTATATGATTATCATTTATTCTGCAGTCTTCAAAATCATTTGGACAGAAAAAATATGAATTCTGTAGACAAGGTCAGAATAGTACTAAAGGAATGTTTTTCATCATGGACAAGTGAATTTTGGAAGAGGGGCCTTTCAAGTCTACCAGCTAGATGGAAGAGCATTGTAGAAAATTAAGGAAATTATATTTTAGATTATAAAAGAACTTTGTTTTACTTTTGAAAAATAAAGGAAGTATAAAAAAACCACATTATTTATGGGATGACCCAATATATAAATTTTTTACCTTTTTGCTTATAAGCATTCATCATGTATTGGCTATTGAAAATAGTCTAATATTGGAACATATAAGCCCTTCATGGTAAAAAATGGGTATTCGTGTATTAATCCCCATATTCTGTTGAGGGTTTATAAGCCTCAATATTAGACTACTTTCTGTAGCCAATACACAGTGAACACTTATAAGCTTAAAGCTTATAATTATTATTTACAGAATTTTCACGTGTTGCTGTTTCTTGATTTAACACACACACACACACACACACACACACACACACACACACACACACACACACACACATACACACACGTACATACATATGTGCATGTGTGTGTTTATAATCTTTATATTTAGTTATTTATTATTTTATTGTATTTTCATTGTTATTGCAACTATCTTTTTCAAGATGTCCGTATTGTTTGAATTGTATTTCAAGCCTGCAGGATTAAATAGTTAGAAATGAATGATATTCATTGGATGTCACAAATATGAATGTTAGATTTATAGCCATCCTCATCAATTTATGGCTTCATCTAATTTCCTGTTTTTTTTTTTTCTTCCTTTCCTTTTGTAGTCTTTTTTTGTTTTCGTCTTGTTTATTGATCTTATATAGGGTTAGGATGATTTAATTCACCTCTTTGGTGTCTGAATGATTGTATTGCATTTCCATGATTTTTAAAATTTTGATTTTTTCCTCCCTAAGATATCACATCATTAAAATAGCTTCCTATTTTAAAATGGCTACCACAACACTAATAAATTGGTTGTTATTTATTATATATATTATGCATTACTATCAATATGTTTACTTGGTACCTAAACCTCAATGTACTTTTAGTACTATTACTATATTTAGAATAGAGAAGTAACAGTAACATTTGATTGAGTTACATTGTTACTGTACTTGCTTTTCCTGTTAAAAATGGGTTTATTGTTGCCTATACAGACTAACTTGGTAACTTGTTGCTATGTTGTGTATGGCATAATAGGTGATGCACTAGAAGTGATGTTAAGTGCTGAAGTGAGCGAATTGTGTGTTCTCTCTTTTCCATGGACAGTTGTCCAGCATGGACATATAGATCCAGTTATATCTGGTATTCTAGCTATTGGACAACAGGTAGGGTAGAGAGTGTCTCTGAGTCACATAACAAGTTCTAGTCAGTGGTTGAGAAATTCCTTTTTGGATTTGTTTGCCAAGTCAAGGTTGCCACAACAAGAGCAGCTAACATTGTGTTGTCAAATCATTTCATTTCCTCACCAACATTATCAATTGGTCCATTGTATACTTCCACAATGCATTAATATAGTATAGTGTTGCTAGCATGTAATAAGCACCCAACACACTTTGTTAAGTGGTCAGCATTAGGAAGGGCATCCAGCTGTAGAAACCATGCCACAACAGATAATTGGAGTCTGGACAGCTCAGTGCTAGCCAGCTTCATGTCAGACTATCCAGCTTCATGTCAGACTATCCAGCTTCATGTCATACTATCCAGCTTCATGTCAGACTATCCAGCTTCATGTCAGACTATCCAGCCCATGCCAACATGGAAAGTGAACGTTAAACAATGATGATAATGATGATGATAAGATGAAGAGTTTATTTTCTTTGTACCAAGATCTCTGTTCCTCTAACCTTTTACCTACACACAGGGCTGTTTATCCCTTATTAATTTATGGTAATATTTTAAAATTTACCCTCTAGACAATTCATTCTGATCTTTATACTTTATCTGTGGCTTTGTTTTGCTAATCTTCCAGTAATTTATACATAGTGTCCTATTAAAATGTGCATAAGTTACTAATGATGAATACAATCTATAACATCAGTTTCACTAAAGATATTTGCTAATTTGCTTTTAGGTATCCACAAACAATATGCCATCAAATTGCTTTGTCCATTCCATTTGCAGTATTGTTAATTGTACTTTTTGATCTTTCCTTGATTCATTTCTACACTTTGATCTGACCCATTCAATTATAATCTGAAAGCTGTATGAATAAAATTCTGCATATTTTTTTGTAACTCACAAAGCTGACAGACAAACAAACTATTTCCTCATTACGCATACAACTTCATTTATCCAGATATTAATTTTGTATTTTTTATGACAGTTATATCTTTATGATTAGATGTTCAATTAGTTAGTCATTTCACATATAAGGAGATTATCTGAGTTTAATATATACAAGTCATTATGTAAGGTTGCTAGCATAATTCAATGTAAATAATTTCTCGTTCAATTGTCTGGACACATTGATAATCTAGTAGATGGAATTTTGCTATGGCTTGAATAGTATACATAGGGTTATCACCTGATTCTAGATCTTCATCATGTGGGACTGCTCAAACCACAAACTTAATGTCATTTTCATAGTTGGATTATCAAGCTAGAATTATAAATTTATCTTCAAGAATCTATTTAAGCTAATAGATTGGCAATAATTTCTGCACCAAATTTCTCTTGAGTGAGTGAATGAGTGTGTGTGTGTGTGTGTGTGTGTGTATACATACATACATACATGCATACATACATACATATATGTATGTATGTATGCATGCATGTATGTATACATACATAGATATATAGATATATATATATAACAAAGTAATGGCACAAAGCAGTGTTTATGTATAATCACAATTTAGGTTAGTTGAAATATATGACAAACATATTTCAACTAACCCAAATTGGAACATCATCATCATCATCATCATCGTTTAACGTCCGCTTTCCATGCTAGCATGGGTTGGACGATTTGACTGAGGACTGGTGAAACCGGATGGCAACACCAGGCTCCAGTCTGATTTGGCAGAGTTTCTACAGCTGGATGCCCTTCCTAACGCCAACCACTCAGAGAGTGTAGTGGGTGCTTTTACGTGTCACCCGCACGAAAACGGCCACGCTCGAAATGGTGTCTTTTATGTGCC
>NC_068981.1:129895780-129902655 GCF_001194135.2 Octopus bimaculoides
CCGCCAGCGAGTAGATAGGGCTCTTAATTGTAGATTTTAAATATTTTAAATATATACATATATACATACATATTTATATATCATCACCATCATTTAATGTCTGCTTTCCATGCTGGCATCGGTTGGACAGTTTGACAGGGGCTGGCTAGGCAAAAGCCTGCACCATACTTTGCTGTCTGTTTTGGCATAGTTTTTACAGCTGGATGCCCTTCCTAACACCAGTACACACACACACTCATATATATATATATATGCATGCATACACACACACACCCATATATATGCATGCATACACATACACACACATGCACACACAATTTACAGTGTGCTAGAATGTGCAACACATTACCAGTTAATTTGGACTCATTAATTAATTTTATATTCAACTTTTATTTTTCATATATTGGGTCATCCCATAAATAATACGGTTTTTTAAATACTTCTTTTATATTTTAAAAGTAAGATAAACAAAGTTCTTTTATAATCTAAAATATAATTTCCTTCATTTCCTACAATGCTCTTCCATCTCTCCGGTAGATTTGCAAAGCCCCTCTTCCAAAATTCACTTGTCCATGATGAAAAATACTCCTCCAGTACTGTCTGACCTCGTCTACAGAATTCATATTTTTTCCACCCAAATAATTTTGAAGACTGCAGAATAAATGATAATCAGATAGGGCAATGCCTGGCAAATATGGTGGGTGGGGCATCGTTTCCCATTCAAACTGCTCCAGACTTTGTAATGTCATCCTCCCTGTATGTGGGTGAGCATTAACCTGATGGAAGAACACCTTTTGTCTTGAAACCAAAGATGGTCAATTTTCTTCTAGTGCTGACTTGAATGACTGGTTGATTGATCAAATCCAAGCTTCTCTGCTAGTTCCTCAACAGTTATGATGGGAATTTGTTCCACCAGGGTTTGCAGGATGTCATTGTTGAACTCTTACAGATCTTCCAAGATGAGGCTCATCTTCTAAGCTGTAGTTTCCGGCTCAGAATTTCTGGAACCATTGTTGACACTGGCTTACGCTTATTGTCCGATCCCCATATACTTTTGTTGCCTTTATTGAACTCATAAAGCAAAATATGCTGAATATGCTCCTTTGTCACTTCCATTATAGCTTTGAAAAAATAACTGTTAAAATCGAACTGCACTCTTCAAAACTTGCACTAAGAATAAGGAGAAGGTAAAATTACTAACTGCTTTTATAGCAAGTTGATGCAGATAGTTTATGCTGTCCCCTCCGGCTTTTAGTTCATGCAATTGAAAAAAAACCACATTATTTATGTGATGACCCAGTAGTTTTAGTCCAGTCCTCATAACAAGATATAGACTAAAGTACAAAGTTTGAGTCACATTTTATACAGTAATAAGAAACAGAGAAATACTGAGAATGTGAGCCACAATCTTATGAAATGCTTGCGTATTAATGCTTAAAAATACCAAATACATATATGATTCATGTGTCCCTTCATGTATCTTTTTTATAAGAGAACCACTATTCTGTGCATCTAATCTACTCTGTTATTCACTAAATTCTGGCAACCTCATCCAACATTCTTTAACCCTTTTACTGTGGAAATCAGATATATTCACTCAAAATTTCATTACCCTTAACTTCGGAAAGGAGTTTGATATATTGATCTTATCTTTTGTTAAAGACTGACATTTTTGAAACTTTTCTTTTTATCACTTTTGATATATGTCAAGTCTACTGAGACAATGTTACTTGCAGAAAATACTAATTCTATTTTTTAGTGGTTATTAAACATCATTACTTGAATAAACATGAAATTTGATTTTGCAGTTAAAGGGTTAAGAATCTTTTTAGCAGCTGAGATGATTAATAGTGGATAGTCAGCCTAGTTTTTGACAAATTTAATTTGGTCATATCTTTCTTCTTGATAGATTTCATGATATATTAGTATGAGGATAGTTCTAGCTTGTCAGCATAATCATTACAAAATATCACTCTTGCAAATTATTCCCACAAACTTCTCACATGGTCTAACACCACCACCACCTGGCACACTTGATGCCTTTAACAAGAGTTCACTCTGCTGCTAGTTTTCAATTCAGGTCACTGGTTTGATGATATTTTCCTCCATCCAGACTCAGAAACCCTGCAAAGGGCCATGGACACTGCCTTTTCTCCAGACTAGAAAGATAAAAGAAGATAAACACTCAATGTAATGGCTATTATATCTATTCTATCTTAAAAGTAATTCAGTAAGGTCACAATTGCAGCTGCATCATAGTTTCAGCTTTATATTAATGTATCTTCAGCAGTTATCTGGAGACATTCTAATAAGTTGAGACAGGATTAGCAAGAGGAAACATAACAATCTGTTGTTATTGTTGTTCTTTAGCTCCAGGTTAGTCTGAATTCAGCAGAATCAGAAATGAAATTACTCCAGCTATGTCATTTTGGAGAGTATCAAAGACTAGATTAATTAATATGTGCTTTTGCTGAAAAAAGATGGTAAGGTGTGATTTGAGGGATATTTAGTTGTTATTTTTAGCAAGTTGCATGTCAGTCTGCAATTGTTAGCAGTGTGGACTCTGCAAATTGCAATGTGATCAAAAGTGGTTTGGGGATCCTTCCTAATGCAGGTAAGGAAAGGCATCCAGCCATAGAAACCACCTAAATCAAACTGGAGTCTGGTGCAGCCTTCCAGCTTGCCAACCCTGGTCAAACTGTTCAACCCTTATCAGCATGGATAATGGACGTTAAATGATGATAATGATATATATGACTCAGTGGTTTGGATGCTGTTTGCCTTCTGCCTGTCCTGTAAACTGTTATTGTTGCTGAGTTCCAAATCAGTTCTGAATAAAGATGTTCCAATCTTGACCGTCCAATGTTTATTTGTTTGTTTTTTTTTTTTGAGATGGCTGTGTGGTTAAGAAGTGTCTTTTGGTACCACATTGGCTCACTCCTACTGCATGGACAAGTGTTTTCTACTGTAGCCCCAGGCTGACTAATGTTCCATGAATGAATTTAGTTGATGAAAACCTGTGTAGAAGCCTGTTGTATGTATATATATATATATATATATATATATATATATCATCAGTAAACCATACACCCAAAAGAGAAGCACACTCTAAGTTATAGAGCAGTAACTGACCATATCTATCTTTAACTGAATACTCTACTGGTAACCCTATGAACTGGCCATAACTATCTTTATCTAAATGTGTGTGTGTGTGTTAGTGTCTTTGTGTGTGTGTTTTTATGTGAGTATGTGTGTGTCTCTGACTAGACTCTTCAAAGACAGTACATCAGCATGGTGGTAGTCCAAAAACAATCTTGCCCAGTCTGGTACCTCGGAGGGTAACTTTCTAGGTGCAATCCCATTGTCATTCATGACTGAAGGTGGTCTTTACCCTTTTACATTTGACAAGGTAATCTGAATACTAAAGGGTTAACATTGTTGGTGCTAAGTTAGTGATGGTTGGTCAGAAGTAGATGGAGAATAATGTCTGCCAATTTTTTTTTAATTTCCTTCACCATGGATGTGTTGTTGACAATGCTTCAATTAGTATTCTCTCCAATTGTTTATCAGTTGACATCTCCCAGTTAAACCAGGGATTGAATGTGAAATTCCTTTCCTTTTTGCCTGTTGATTTTCATTAAATAATGTAGCTTCTATACTCACAATCACGCACATATACACTTAAAATGTTAATTACACATGCACTCATGCAAACAAATATTCTAAACCAACATATAAAAATGGACCGTTTGAAGATCAGTGAACAGGTCACAGAAGTGTGACAAAAGACTGTTTATTAACAATGAAATATTTAAATAATAAAGAGGCTAATAATAGCTGCAACTAATGTGTGCATATTTATGATTATTGAAGAGGATATCTGAAATACATGCATATATTCATTCATGCATGCATGCATACACACACACATACATACGCACAGACACATACTGACATATGTACATACATGCATACATGCATTCATTCATTCATTCATTGGCTTTGAGAACTATATGAAAGTGAACTTTATAAATTACACACTTTTTTACTGCTCCAATTCCCTTCCCTGCTTTCTGATTTGCTGAATTGTTTTGCTTTATTTATTCATTTGTTGATTTATTTTTATTGTTTCCTTTATAA
Source organism: Octopus bimaculoides (assembly GCF_001194135.2). Taxonomy (NCBI): domain Eukaryota; kingdom Metazoa; phylum Mollusca; class Cephalopoda; order Octopoda; family Octopodidae; genus Octopus; species Octopus bimaculoides. The sequence goes on from NC_068981.1 coordinate 129,899,921, forward strand.
ATTGAATTGTCTTATTTCTATATTCTTTTGTTGTGTTTGAACTCAATTGAGGGAAACTAAATCCATTCTGCTATGCATTTCTGTTTCATATATGACTTTAAAAATTATATGTTCCCTCCGATTGTCTTTTTGCATGTGTGTGTGTGTGTTAAACTGGTAAATGTTGTCAGGTTGAATCTACAATTTAGTTTTCATTCCCATTTATAATCAAATTGCTTCATTTCAATAATACTGCTCATATCTCCAGGTAATGCATGAATATCACAATGTCATATTTATATTTCCCCTCTCTCTTGTAAATCTCAGCCCTTTGTCACTTTATGTTTTATTATTTTGCTAGTTTCAGTCATTGGACTGCAATCTTTGAGTACTGTGCGGCTTGCATTTCACTAGTATGAACTTTTTAAAATATGCAGCTGTGAAACAATAGCTACTAAAATAATTCAGATTAATATCTAAATTTGCACTATCATTTAACCACTTCAAATAAAGAACACATATGTGAAATATAAGAAAAAAAATTCTTGTTATTGACATCATAAGAATTTTATAAACTTTCAAGAGAATGTGAAATAATTCATTTTGGAACAGTTGATCTCAAAGCACTCATATTGTATTGTTGGCACTCCGTCGGTTACGACGTTGAGGGTTCCAGTTGATCCGATCAACAGAACAGCCTGCTCGTGAAATTAACGTGCAAGTGGCTGAGCACTCCACAGACGCATGTACCCTTAACGTAGTTCTCGGTGATATTCAGCGTGATACAATGTGTGACAAGGCTGACCCTTTGAATTACAGGCACAACAGAAACAGGAAGTAAGAGTGAGAGAAAGTTGTGGTGAAAGAGTACAGCAGGGTTCGCCACCCCCCCCCTACCGGAGCCTCGTGGAGCTTTAGGTGTTTTCGCTCAATAAACACTCACAACACCCGGTCTGGGAATCGAAACCACAATCCTACGACAGCGAGTCCACTGCCCTAACCACTGGGCCATTGCGCCTCCACCAAAGCACTCATAAAGCTATAAACAACAGCATGTAAACGTCAAAGACAGCCTTTGACTTTTATTTATTTATTTATTTATTTTATTTTATCTTATTTTATTTTATTTTATTTTATTTTATTTATTTAAAGTGGTTTTTCTACCCAATATTTACATGCTTTTATTTATAGCTTTATCATCTGCTTGAAAATCCACTATTTCAAAAAAGAATTATTTCACATTCTCTTGAAAGTTTATAAAATTTTTATAACACCAACAACCTACAATTCTTGTTGGTAAGAATGAAGTTTCTTAAATGGATAGAGAAATTCTAAGGATATATTCATGCATTTTCTTCTGGTTCATTTCATCCTAAAGACACTCATTCTTAAAATAGTTCTTAGTTTACTTCATGAAAAAAGGAGGTTCATATAGTTCTATTATTTATTTATTTATTCAAGATTTGATGGATTAACATATGATACTCTTGCAATCTGGGTCTTAAAAGAGATGTAGATTCAAGAAAGTTAATGCTAGACAAGTGAACTCTGTTAATTAACCCTTTAGCATTTTAACCAACCATATCTGGCCCAAATATTCTACTTGTGTTCTAACCAACCAGATCTAGCCTATCACACCTACCCTTCGATGCCATTATAAAATATACAATCACAACATCAAAATTTCAAAGCTACAAAATAATGCATGATTAATTAAAAACAATGTAAATGCAAAATCATTACATTTGACAGAGTAATGTGAATGCTAAAGGGTTAAAGAATCTAAAGTTTTATTTCCTATCTGATACTGCTCTATGTCTATGGCCAAGAGAGTTGACTGTTGCTACATGTAAACAGTTGCCTTGAATGAACTTGATCCATTACTGGAAGTAGTTGTGTCAAGATAGATCTGACAAGTGTTTCTTTAACTGTTAGTGCTTTGGTTAGTTGACATCATGGGTGTAAAAATCTAACAGAAGACTTACAGATACATGGGCTGAGATATATCTCAACTACTTAATACTGTCAACATGCTTTAAGAGCAAGAATGAGTAAATGGTGTACAATGAGAAGCAGGTCATTCTGTTTCTGTTAAGAAGACTGTAGGATTCTTGACTAGGAACATAGTGCAGCAATAAAAGATATAAATAACTCCACCCTTCAGTTGATACATCTAATTAGGATTATTGATAACCTATCACTAGCACATGCACACATACACACATGTGTGTATGTGTGTGTGTATATATGAGAGGTATTGGTATCTAGAATACCCAAAGAGTGTCAGGTAATGCTAAGTAAGTGCTATGGACAGACTGTAGTTAAACTCTTGGTTCAATAATGATACAAGTGAAGACTCTAATGTGGGTCTTGTATTAACATGCATATATAGGATCTTTGGGGTTTGACGGGCAACATTTGTTTTCTTAATGAAACACTTTCAAACTTGGGACACTGATAGAATGTGTCATATAAAACAACTTCTCTTAACCTTCTTAACAAAATTTTGTACATCGCAAGTTATTTCATGTTAAAGTTGTCGTATTTCTGTAATTTCAACCAATCACTGACGTCTATTCAGCTGAATACAGTTACCGCTGGCCAGTCATAAAAATGTTATTCCCTGTGACATATTTCATCCGATTTAATCGTAATTTATACGCATATATTGTTTATATAATAAATTACGCTGTGCATATCTGTGTGTGTAACAATTTTAGAGTTCGGATTCTAGAGTTAGGGTTAGTTTTAGGTTA
>NC_068981.1:129902896-129907820 GCF_001194135.2 Octopus bimaculoides
ACGTGCATTAATAATTCTGCCAGCTCCAATAACAAGTGCAGGCAGTATTCAAGTATTTTGATGGCTTTTTCCCCTTTGTTTACGAACAGTCTAATTAATCGGAAATGTCAGAACTAACGGGGATTAATAACGATATACACCGTTACAGCGCTAACTGTTTTCAACTGAATAGACATCAGTGATTAGTTGAAATTATCGAAATAAGACAATTCTTAACGTGAAATAACTTTGAATACAAAATTTTTTATCTGTTCTATACCACAAAATATACAAGTATACGAAGTTTGAAAGTGTTTCGGTATCAAAAACACTACATAAAAAATGTTGCCCGTCAAACCCCAAAGATCCCATATATATAATAGACAGAATGAGGTAATAAAGCCAAGGCTGTAAGAAGTTTCCAGGACATTTATAAAGAAATAGTCTTACAGCTGTTTCTTGGACATTGTGGATATCCCTTCATCAGAGACGTGTGAGAAGGTTAAATAGAGGAAATATTTGAATTTGAATTATTATATCTTATTTCTGCTTTCATTCTCTTATTTCCCTCTGTATTCCCTATCTCCTCCTTTTCCATAATAATTAAAACTCAAATATTTCCTCTATTTAACCTTCTCTGATGAAGGCATATCCATAATATCCCAGAAACAGTTGTAAGACTATTTCCTTATAAATGTCCTGGAAACTTTTTACAGCCTTGGCTTTATTATCTCATTATGTCTAAAAATATATACATATATATATATATATATATATCCATCATGATCTATAAATAATTATATATTTTGCACTCTAAAGTCATCTTGTCTTTATTCAGATACAGTATATGCTTTCTTGCATTATCCAATGTGTCCTTCCATTTCTGAAATGGTAGAGTATAATATGAAGGAAATGGTTGCTATTTCTCGTAGGTGTCATAGTCACATAGAGTCTATCTCATTGGCTTATGTATACCTAAATATTTTATTATTTTGCAATGACGAATTCAAATCCTAATTATAGCACACAAGTCTGTCATAATTTAGATTTACTAAACAAAGACCATAAGGTGCTTCAGTGACTCCGTGTGTTATGGAGTTCAAAAGAACAAAAGTGATTTAAACTTCACTACTTAACTATGATATTTATGATTATGATGACTAACTATGGAAGTGATAATCTTATGAAAATATGTTAATTGAGAATAATATGTATTGCTCAACAGAATTTACTTATAACACATCCTTATCTGAAATTTTGGAAGAGACTGCACATATTTTTTATTGAGGGTCTTGATAGCTCTTCTGAGTCCTTTTCTATTTCTAGGCCCATATCAGAAAGGATCCCAGCTTCCTGAAGACAGGAAAGGAAGTACAGCTGATGGAGATATTGATGTTGCATTTAACCATTACTCACAGCAAATCACCGATTTAGAAAATGGTAATAATTCTTGTGGTAAGTCATCAAGAAAGTGTATATATAATGTCAATGCATATTCTACCTTTACACCTACAATAGCAACAACAGCAAGTATAATTCTTACTTTCCACCATTGTTATTATCATAATAACAATAATTGACACTTATATACACCAATTCACATTAATATTTTTCACATGATTTTTCTCTTTTGTGCTCTGAATTCATATTAAACCAACACTAATATGTCTTCTTTTTTTTCTTTATCATCAGTCTCATAGTGTCTCATGTTTTAGGATTCTGTTCTAAAGCTTTATTATAGATTTTCTTACTTCCTTTAGGAAATCTTAAAAAATAAGGACAAGATTAACAGAAATAGGTGCAGCATTAGAATGAGACAAACACATAGTTTATTTTTAATTGAATGATTTGGTGGTTCAGCTTGAAGTCCTTCAAGCAGAAGTCCCTGATAACTTGACTTGGTCATTTTGCCCCTAGCTGCACAGGAAGAATAAATTAAAAAATTTTACTTCTATTTTATTGACTACCACAGTCTGCAGGGTGTTTTTTGCATTACATGTGTATTATTTATGTAATAGTTAAGTTATATATTTTGCACTTTCTTGTATTTTGTTATGACTCCCTGATCCATGGAAAAATGCTCTTGCATGAAACTGGTCCATGGTGCAAAAATGATCGGAGACCAGTGATTTAGGGAACAGATAGTAAGGAAACTTTTGTTTTAGTTCCCCATATAGCAACTAGAAGTATATCTTTCAGCCATTAAATGACTCTTTGAGCTGTCATTTACACACTGAATGCTAAGGTGCATTGCAACTCTATAAATTGGTTTAGCTTTGGAAATAAATTCAATTCAGTATGATTGATTGTCATTGTATACAAATATAATGACAATAATGACAAACATAATGGAAAATAAATTATAGATCAAGCTACAATAATAACAATCTGTTGTAAACCAACAACAATAACATAGAACAGCATACATTCAATATGACAATAATTACTATATCAATATAACAACAACATAATTATATTAGCAAATATAAGCAGAAACACTTATCTATATTCATAATAATTCTATTTTCTATCAGTGGTAGAAAGCTTCTTGTCTAGTTCTGTTTGTGTTAACTATTAGATTGCACAAAGATGAACATGTGTTTAGATAGTGTCTAATGTCTGAGAAGAATCTGAATGTTCATTACAGAAGTAGCTAATTAACTGCTATTTGCATATAGAAGTATACCAAGTGTATATTTATTTAATAACTATACATTAGGTTTCCTGTTTATTCCCGTAAATTTTCAAGTATAAATATAATATTCAATCCAGTTATCTGCTTCTTCAGTTCTGTTTATTATTTATTTTATTTTATTTTGCAACTTGTGAATAATAATGTTACAGCTTTCCATTGAGTTGGTCTCTAGTTTTCTGCATTCTTAATGGTGAAAGAGACAAGGGAACATCTGTAACCAAGCTTAGGAGGATTTTTTTGAAGAGCATCTGTTTTTCCCTTTTGTATTCTTCACTGGTATATGGCAGAAGATATAAACATTAATACTTATATATGTGTATATATATAAAGAGGACAACAAATGTTAAGGCAAGACAAAAGTTATATACATTATTATTATTGGAAAAATTCAAAGCCTTACAGCTGTTTCTGGGATATCCCAGAGTATGGAATATTCCTTCATCGGAGAAAAATAGGGAAAATGAAAAGGGTATAGATTAATGAAGTGACAACTCAGAGGACAGGAGAAAAGGAATAAGGAGATGAAGAAAGAAAAGAAAAAGAAGCATAAATGTTCACAGTTCAACTTTCCTCATCATGTAGAAGTAAGTCCATTAGTCCTTAGGTGCAATCCTGTGTAAATCCATATAGATTAAAGTCCTAATGGTGTAACTATCCAGAAATAGATGCGAACATATCAATATTCAACAACAGAATGGTAGCGGAGGTGATTATTAAATAGTAAAAAGAAAGAAAAATAAATTGAGAGATAGAGAGAGTGAGGGAGGATATTAAGGATTGGCGTTAAGGATAAAATGAGGTATGTAAGAATATAGTGTACAAAAATGACTAAGAAAATAAATAAATATATAAGGGTAACTAAGGAGAGAGGAAGAGAAGGTAAAGAAAGATAACATAAAAAAAAGTAAAATGAAAGGAATTCAAAGAGAATAGTAGGTGCCAGTGGTATTTTTCTAGTCTGTAGGGGTTTGGGAGGAAATCTAGTAATAAGTGGTTGTGTCCAATTTATGGCTAAGGTCAGTGGTTGTAGAAATATTTTTAGCAATGGGAGTATGCGTGTGTAGGTAGTCATGAATGGAGAAACCAGTTGAATGCTAAATTATTTAGGAATAAGTGTTAGAATTATATATTAGGGGATTTATTCGGTTAAGGTTTTAAAATAAAGAATTGACATTTATCTGCTAAAGTGATGAGGTCAGGTTGATAGAAGAGCTACACAGAGGTATGTGTTAACGGTCATGGAGGTTTGTATTCGAGTGTTATTCATGGAGGGTGAATTTACTTTTGGATTTATGGAAGAATTTAAAAGTGCAGAAGAATTTATATTTACACGCTGTGAAGGCTTCGTTGTGTTTATTAAGCAATTGTGGTGAGTTATGGGTTAAACTTTTGAGGGCTTCTTTTAAGCAGAGTCTACAAGTGGAGTGCTGGCCCTGATATGGGATACCAGAATCTATTATAACTCAGGAAAGTCTATACTGTATTTTTCTATTAATTAGATGGTGTACGTGGCTGGCTAGTGATGTGGAATTGCTATTCTCTTTATATTTAAATGAGTTTAAATGTGTATAATATCTTTGCTTAAAATTTGTAGTAGATCCAATGTAGTAGCTATTGGAGTTACTCACTATGTTGTGAACGGTGCATTGGTATACGATGTTGAATCTTCTGCAATGGGCTTGCAGAGAACAGTCTTTCCTAGATCTGCAGTTTGCAGCTATCAGTTCTACTATAGTTAGTTGGAAAGAGAGATGAGATAGTGCTACTAGAGGACAAGCTAAAGGTGAATCATCCGTGATATTGCTGTTACCATTGTCGTCATTTCTGCTATTAATATCAACGCCACCATTACCATTATTATTATTATTCAGTAGTTTTATTTTTATAACGTGCTTTCACTTCACTACCGAGCGCAGCTCTGTGCGTCTTGGGTATGTGCTGTGGTTTGCTGTGGTGCTCTTATGTTTACTGTATTGAAAGTGTTTTGCATAGAATGTGTGCAGTACCCAGTAGTGCAATTTTCTGAATGTTATATATATTTGTAAGTCCTGGTATTTTTGTTATGTATTTGTCTGAATATTTTTTTATTATACCTAAGGCACCTACTATGATAGGAATTGTTTCTGTTTTTAGATTCCACATTCGAGTTATCTCTATTTCCAGGTCTTTGTATTTTGAAAGTTTTTCCATTTCTTTTAGAGAAACGTTGTCATCTGCTGGTATTGATACATCAATTAGAAAGCATTTTTT
>NC_068981.1:129908544-129911966 GCF_001194135.2 Octopus bimaculoides
TTTGTTTGCTGTTCTAGTTTTAGTTTGGATTTCATTTGTTTGCTGTTCTAGTTTTAGTTTGGATATTATTATTATTATTATTATTATTATTATTATTATTATTATTATTATCGTTATCGGCATCACTATTATTATTATTATTATTATTATTATTATTATTATCATTATTATTATTATTATTATTATTATTATTATTATTATTATTATTAGTAGTAGTAGTAGTAGTAGTAGTAGTAGTAGTAGTAGTAGTAGAGTAACAGCAGCAGTAGTAGTAGCAGTATACCTCTGTGTAGCTCTTCTATCAACCTAACCTCATCACTTTATAAGATAAATGTTAATTCTTTAATTTATCTTAAAACCTTAACCGAATAAATCCCCTAATATATAATTCTAACTCTTATTCCTAAATAATTTAGCATTCAACTGGTTTCTCCTTTTACATATATATATATATGTAAAAGGGTTATAATGCCCAATCTTTCTGCTGTTTTCATGGCTATACTGTGTTCAAAATATTACCTTCTTGTCTGTATAATACGATGCACATTCAATGCTTCTAAAAACTAAATAAAATGTTTGTTTACATATGTTGTTGATACACACACACACACACACACACACACACACACACACACACACACACATATATAATAGTGATCTGTATATCATATTTGAAGCATATATACTGCTGAACGTCTTCTAAACTGTGATTTGTGTTGAGAAAACATCTCTTATAACTGTATAATGTTAAAAATCACAGTAATATATCAGCAACAGATGAAAATTGCTCTGCAGTGGCATAGGTGAATCCAGATTTATGGTTTCCATTACTAATAAGGAATTTTTATTCAGCCTGCCAGCTGAATGCAACATCAGTGACCATTTAATGACTGTTTAACTATATCTGCTTGCAACCAATTTTAGCTTAGCATGTGGTGTCAGTGGTTACTTGCCATTACAGTAACATAAACAAACCAACAGTGGTTGTTAATGCATGGCACAAAGACACACACATACAGATAACTGGTTTCCACACAATTTCCATTTATGAAAATTCACTCACAAGACATTGGTTAGCCAAGGGCTATAGTAAAAGACACCTTCCCAAGGCTCCATGCAATGGGAGTGAACCCAAAGTTGGGTGGTGGCAAAAACAAGCTTCGTAGCTGCGCAACCGTGCCTACATCTATGTTCACTTTTCATTTATTTCTTAATAGTGCTGTCTATTATGAAGTGTCAAAAAGTTTTGTCATACTTCTGTAACCTGATCAATAACACATTTCTATAGCATCTCTGTATGTGCTTAAATGGTTGCAATCACAATTGTATGATGTTATTGTTTTGATTCCAATACACAGTTTCAGATCAAGTCGCATGTTATTCCAGTACAATTTGGAGATCTTTATAAGTGATTATCTGTCTATGTTATTGACTGTCACTCTAATACTTTATCCATATTCTATACATATCATGTAGAGAGACTAACATCAATATATTGCATTTCACAGTAAGACATTACTTATTCATTGCAGAGATGCTGGGTATTCTAGAATTTTCTCTACTCTATGATGCTGATAATAATGCTCTGAACTGCACTGTGGTTAGAGGAAAGGTAAGCACTGAATGATTTTTCACATATTATTTTAAAACTCTTCACATAAAGAATGGAGCTTATTCAAATAACGAAGTGAGTCTTTAGAACTGGTTGACTAATTGTAGTTTATGTTGGCATGAAATGGGGTGGAAATATCAAAAGATATTTTGTTTGTATGCCATGAAATAAACACTGGATTAAATGGTTTGGATAGTGCATCATATTTTAAATAAACGTGTGTGTGTGTGTGTTTGTGAATATATAGATCACAAAATGTTAGGAGTTATGAGAGGTGAATATATTTATTTAATCTCTTGATATCCATGGGATTACTGCTGTTTCACAGCCTTCATCATGTAATAACAATTTAAGTGTATAATAAATTATTTTACATGCCTGCACCAATATGCATGCTACACATTGCACAGTACTATTGTATATTTACAAATCAATGCAGATATAGAGGGCAGGCTCTTCAGATCATCAGAACATCATAGTTATACCATTCCTACAACTCTGGGTGTACATACAAAATTATCCTTTGTATACACAATGTATGGAAGACCAGTAGTTGATAAAATTAGATTGGTATGGTCATTAAAGAATACATATAAATAATAAATATATTTGTATGTTATCAATTAAGATGCTGGATCTAGATTTAGGGAATTGACTATTCTTAATATAAACAAAAGACAGGAAGGAGATAGAAGAAGCCAATTAGTTTAGATTAAATAAAAAAATATTTTGAGAGTGTTTAAAAATACGTGTAAAAAAATATATATATATATATAATATACAGAAATTCAGTAAATCCAGTAGGGAACAGACAGCTGGAAATATAAAAATTAAACCAAGGGATAGTTTTCAACAACAGTTACTTTCAATTATGATTAAAAGGTCAAATGGCTTTCAAATGCATTCTATCTCAACAAACTGTATTGAAGTCAGCACAGCTAGCTAAGGGCAGATGCATATAAGCATTTACATACTAAAAAAAAATAATAATAATAATAAAATCTGCACAAAGACACCCACGTAGTTGTATATTCATATTCCTATTAATGTACATACATATCACACAGAGACAAACATTAGTACATGCACAAACATGTATATATATATATATATATATATATATAAGTTATAAACATATATAACCAAATACATACAGAAGAACATATGCACAATATAAAAATATACACCTGCACAATGTAAAAAATAAGCACATACGAAAAAATGTACGAATAGTAATATAGACATATACATATAGGCATGCACGCATGCACACACACACACACACACACACACACACACACATACATTACTGCATAGATACACTCTCAAATTGATAACACCTTTATAAGCACGTTCAACTGAACAAACACCCATAGACACAATATATATATACATACATATACAGAGACATACATACATATATACTCAATATGTATCCAATAGAAGATCCATTTTTCATCACCAGTCACAAGTCTATCCAAAAAGGGTGAAATAAATTCGTGAGAATGGAGAGAAGAGCAGATGTCAACTTGGGACTTGCAGTTGCTTTCGGACAATTCATGAGGCACCCATTTTCCAAGTTTAGGAACCTTTCCAAGTTGTTGAAGATGACGATTGTATGGTTTGAACTAAGCTTTATTGCCAATTCTTCAACTGATAATGCAGGATTTTCTTCAAGTAACGCCTCAAGGAGCTTATCATCAAACTTAACTGGACACACAAATATATATATATATATATATATATATATATACATACATACATTTCATCTGTCTTTACATTCTGAGTTCAAATATGTATATTTCATATA
>NC_068981.1:129913259-129917113 GCF_001194135.2 Octopus bimaculoides
ACTGAAAGTATTATCTCATATTACAATAGAGATGTTATTATTTCACTTTTGACACCTAATACTGAAATAGTGTAAGAGATAAGAGATTGTTCTGGGCTCGCATTAGGCAAAAAGTTGAAAATTTTTTGGGCCCTTGACACTGCATGGACCCTAAGTAAGGCATGGGTAATTCTCAAGTTTTAGAGATGCACACATACAGACAGACAGACACACACACACACACACACACACACACACACACACATTCTCAGTTTTTTATATATATTTAGATATTGTATTTGTATATTTGTGTTGCCAATGAAGTAAGGAGTGTTGAATATGTGATTTGGTGTAATATATGTGTTCATTTATTAAGGTTGACTACTGTTTCATTATGACCTTTATTTTCAATAAAAGAACAGTAATCTCAGTACTAATTTGATCATCTAGGTAGCATAATGATCTAGTATGTCATATCTTGTGACCCATCAAATCATTTCATTTTAAGCTCCTGTAGGGACCTAATGAGTGCTGGAGGTTGTTGTATCAACTGCAAAATGGTTAGAATAAAAACTGAATGTAAAAAGTTAAGAGTTGTTTCTGTTAATGGTATAAAAAGCATTGCATAGTGAACAGTTGTTGCGGCTGGAAGGAAATGAGACAGGCATTGAATGTTCAAAAGATAAGCTGCATGGAATGCAAAACATAAAGCGGGTGAAATACAGCTGGAAATGAAAACATTTGTCACAGTGTGCAGCAAAGACAATTGTAGTTGACAAGTACAGGGGATCATTTGCGGTCAGTGGAAAGTACATGTGCAAGAGAAATACTGATGATAGTGGAAGAGGAATCCACACTCATATACACATAAACTCAAATGTGCTCCCATTTGAAATTACTTATGAAAACAAGTTCCTGATCAAAATTCTCTGTCCATCACAATTTTCTTGGTCTGTAAAGCCTTTCAAGATTTATAGTTAAACCTATAACCTGAAAGAACTAAATTTAGATTGTAAATGGTTTATATAATTCATAAATTCTTTCCACATTGTAAAGTTGATATTGTTTCTTGTATTGATGTAAATAACTAGTGACAAAGAAATGTACCTATGTTCTATATTTGTATTTTAGAACCTAAAAGCAATGGATATGAATGGATTCTCTGATCCATATGTTAAACTACATCTACTTCCTGGTGCTTCCAAAGTGAGTCTTTAACAATTTGTGCTTTACATATCTTCATAGATCTAAATAATAGCAATTCTTTATCTTTATAAATTTATGGGTTTTAATTTAATTTTCTTTTCTTTGACAATATACTTTAATCCACCAACTAAATGCCTCTTGACCAGCTTCTTACCTGCTTTATTTAAGAAGCACACATTTCAGTTCTTTAAGGACAATGTATTTGAATCAAAGTCAAGAAGTTCTGTTGTAAAATGTTGATTAGACAACAATATCTGATCATTCTAAAATATGTCAGATTTCAAGTTCAAGTTTGGTGAAGTCCGTTGAGACTAAATAATTTTTTATGTCTTTTTAAATCTATACTAAATTCTGATATTTTCTCATTTGACCTGGTAGGTGGGGGAGAATTAAAAATGAAAGAGAAAATGGAAGCCTTTATTCTTAAACTTTAAGTGCTGCTATTACAGGTTCTAAGTTCTAAATCTTTTGTAATAGAAAGGAAAGTTAAACCTATAAGAGAGGCAATAATAGTAAACTGAAGATTGTTTTGATGGCAGCAAGTTGGCATAATTAATAGAGTACTAAACAAAATGACTTAGTTTTCTTTCCTCAGTATTCCTCATTCAAATCCTCTTTGAGTTGACTTTACTTTTCATACATCAGAGGTCATTGAAATAAGTATCAGTAATATTCAGGGAGAAATTTACTTGATTATAATCATTCCCTTTGTCAAACAAAATCTTGATATCTTAATTGTTTCTGTCTTAACTCCTTACTTTTGACACAGGCTAACAAACTAAGGACAAAGACCATTCATAAAACTCTGAACCCTGAATGGAATGAAACTTTGACATATTATGGAATTACTGAAGAAGATGTTGCCAAGAAAGCTGTAAGGTAATTTGGTAATTTACTTAATACATCCTGAAGTTATATTGATTCATAGGTAACTATTCATAGGTAACTACACCTGTTAATCTGCTGCTGCTTGAGTCCTTATATATTTTGGTTTATGCATGCATATGTTTATGTTTTATATGTTTATATTTTATAAAAATGTTTATGTCTTATAAGTATGTTTATGTTTTATGAGTACATTTATATTCATTGTCATCTGTTTGTCTAGGCTGTCTGTACTTGATGAGGACCCCATTGGCTATGATTTCATTGGAGAATATCGAATATCATTAAGCCAGTTAAAAAGAAACCAAACTAAACGCTTTTCTGTCTTGTTAGAAGATCATCAACCTGTAAGAAGAGTCTATTAAAATTATTGAATATTTTCATGAAATCAGTTTTATGAATCATTTTGTTCCTATGTATTTGTGCATAGTATGATTTTATCACTACAGATACAACATTGATTTTCCAGAACCTTTCGTTTTAAAGCCTTTATTGATTACTGGTTTTTCTAAACCACATGTGGTTGCCTTGGTCATCACAGTCTAAATTAAACAAATCTTAAATTGACTTAAATAATTAAATGAAATACAGATGTCTGTACATTAGTATAAATGATACAAGTTTATTAATTCTGTACTGTACAAGATACCAGTTAAACTAGTCTGCAACCACGGGAGTTTGAAATTCCTGCTTGTAAGTTAATGTGGCTTATAAGAGGTTCCAAAGCATCAGTATCTGGAAAGTAGGTGTTGTACTTGTAGCACTGTTGCATCACTGAATCCTTGAATTTATTTGGGCTACATTTCAAGCAATAGAATTTATTAATTTCCTCAAAAGCATCATTTAACAGCGATGAGATATTGCAATGTTAAAACATGTTTTCCTTTATCTTTTATTCTTTTACTGGTTTCAGTTATTAAACTGTGAGAATATTGGGACATCACTTTCAAAGTGTTCTTAGTTGATGATATTGACTACTATTTATATTAGTCAGACTGGTGTTCTTGTCTTGATTACTGCTTTCTTTACATTTCAGCTGTTGTATGCTCCAGTTTTCTTCATGGGTCTTGTGTTGAACCAATTGTTGTATTGGAATTTTGAGCCTAGCTCTCTATTTGATCCATAGGATTACACTGTTCTCATTCCACTCTCTATGTTTCGTGACATTTTTTGCTTCAGTTGATTTTTGTGAATTCACGTTAGTGCCTTGCCTGGGATTGAACTCAGAACCTTTAAGTGACTGCACTACATAAACCTAGAGGTTCTGAGCTCAATCTCAGTCAAGGCACTAATGTAATTCACAAAAATCAGCTGAAGTAAAAAGTATCACGAAATACAGAGAGTGGAGTGAGAAGAGTGGGTTAGGTTCAAAATTCTGATACAATAACCAAGTTCAACACGAGACACCTGAAGGAAGCTGGAGCACAGAACAGCTGAAATGTAGTGAAAGTAACAATCCATATTAGGACACTAGTCCGACTAATATAAACAGTATACATAATATAAATTCCTCATCTCAGAAATATAGAATTGTGTGCACATTGATGTAATCATGTATGTATAATTTTGCATACTGAAATTAATAATGCCACATGAAGTTTTACAAAATAGCTGTAATCATATGGATGTCATAGAGAAAAAATAAATCTATATTCTTCTCTCATACCTCCTGACTTTATACTATGTATGTATGTATGTGTGCGTGCGTTTGTGTGTAAGTATGTTTGTGTATGTCTATATGTTTGTATGTATGTGTGTATATATATATATATATATATATATAT
>NC_068981.1:129917519-129922760 GCF_001194135.2 Octopus bimaculoides
AACAAGAATCAACCTACCACGATGTAGCCATCACAGCAACGATGACTTTTGTTCACAATTATATATCCCTGAAAGAGATTTGAATTTATCCAGTTGCATCTCGGTAACATGTGCTTATACAGAATAATATTCAGCACTGAATATATTCTACTACCTCTCCAACACCACCATCCTCACAGGCACCCATCATCATCCCTATCATATCACTGACTCCTTCACCTGCACTTCTAGCAACGTCATTTACTGCATCTCCTGCTCTTTCTGTCCTTCTCTGTACATTGGTCAGATGGGGCACCATTTGGCTGACTGGTTCACGGAACATCTCTGAGACATCAGACTCAGCAACGACACCCCAGTCTCATGCCATTTCCACTCTACCACTCATTCATTACAACACCTGTCTGTGTTCGGATTGTCTTTACACAGGGGCCATCCAGACTCCTGCCTTTGCCGTGAACAGGAATTAATCTTCTCTCTTCACTCCTTTGTGCCACATACGCTCAACGCTCCTCCCCTCTTCATCTGATTCCCTTCCTCTCACTTCTACATCCTCTCTTCACTCCCACCCACCTCTCCTCTCCTGCCCTGACACCTACTTTCTTTCTTCACTCTAACCCACCTTCTCCCTTCCACCCTCTCCATTGTTAACCCCCTCCATCCACACCCAACCCCTACACATCCCAACTCCACCCCCACACATCCCACTCCCACATACTCCACACCCTCACCCCAAGCCCACACCCTACCCTCACATCCCCCACACCCCAACACCACCACACACCACCACACCAAAACACAACAAACCGCACATCACCACACAACACTACCACGCCACACCATTATATCACAACACAACACACCGCACATCATCACACCACACCACCACACCATATCGCACCACCTTGCACACACTAGCGTTGATCACTTCCCAACACCCACACCAGACCACATCACACCACCCTGCACACACTAGCACTGACCACTTCCCAGCACCCACACCATCATCCACACACCTGCACATGCACACACCCACATGTCAAGGTCACCAGCCCCAATCCACATGTACACACTTACACGATCTCACATACACACGCACACACACCTTCATTTTGGGATCACCACTACTTTATTATCTCCCCTTCTTCCTAGCTCTCCTGTCTGACCATCTCTGTCCAGCCATCGCCATGATTGACTGCTAGCTCCAAAAGTTTTTTTTATTCTCTCTCTGTCTATTTTCTTGTGTTACTTTCTGTTGAAGAGCGTAGGCTCAAAACGTAAAAGACTTTCTCATCTTCCCAAGCGTTAAACTAATACACTTGTTTGTTGTTTATACACCTGTCTTCATCTTTTGTTTTTTTTGTAAAGAGATATTTTATTTATATATTGTTTAAAAGTGAATTGTTGTATGTTTGATTGTTGATGAAATTAATTTAATATTTGTATCAGTGACACATCCTAATAATAGATAACTATTGATATGATATATCTGTGCAGCTTCACTAAGCTTACTACTGGTTACAATCTTGCTTCAATGCTGGCTGAGTTATCAGTGCCAAAAAAAAAAAATGTTGAATATTTTAAAGAAGGCTTTGATTCAAACTTTTCAGTTATCTTTAATGAGTATTGGAAGCAGGTTAATTATCTCTTTATTAGTTTCATGATGATATGAAAGCATTTCTTCCAATTTATAAAATTTTTTAGCAATTTTGGTTTATGGTCCTTTAGTTGTAAGCAATACTTCTTTCACTAATCTAATAATAATAAAAAAAATTGAATCAAACATATATATTTGTTCTTTTAAATTTCCTTTAATTTATAATAATTCTAGCTTGAAATTAGTGATAGTCAGTCAGTTGAACGAGGAAAGATTCTTCTATCACTTTGCTACAAGCCATCAGAACAACTTTTATTGATTGGCGTGGTGCGATGTGCCAATCTTGCAGCCATGGATTCCAATGGTTATTCTGATCCATTTGTGAAAATGTAAGTTTTTATTACTATTATTATTATTATTATTAAAGTGGTAAGCTGGCAGATTTGTTAGCATGCCAGGTAAAATGCTTAGCAGCATTTCATCTGTCTTTACATTCTGAGTTCAAATTCCATCGAGGTCAACATTGCCTTTCATACATTTGGTATTGATAAAATAAGTACCATTACATTTGACAGATATTTGTCCTTATCTCGTTTGTTGTTAACACAATGTTTCGGCTGATATACCTTCATCAGGTGTCTTGGGGAAATTTCGAAACTGGGTTCTCATTCCTAAGGTATTTTTGAATGTTATTATTATTACTATTATTTTTATTCAGGTCACTGCCTGGAATTGAACTCGGAATCTTAGTAGCCCACGCTTTTAAGCACTATACTATACGCCCATGGGCAATTATGGAGTGAATTTTTAGGGCTTATAAATCTAATATTTTCCTATCCTTCCTTGATACCGGTTCTCATATGCAGCAAAGTTTCTGTCTACAGTTTGTCTGTCATGAATCCTGCCCTACAATGCCACCGATGTTGTCCAAGGGAAAGGCAAAGGCCGATACAGCTTAGCACTAGTGATGTCACAACTCATTTGTACAGCTGAGTGAACTGGAGCAACATGAAATAAAGTATCTTGCTCAAGGATATATCATACAGCCTGGTCCAGGAATCAAACTCACAACTTCATGATTGTAAACCTGATGCTCTAACCACTGAGCCATGTGCCTTTACAATAAATGATAATCAATGAGTTAATAAGTGGTTGATAACAGTTTATTGTACTTCTGGGGGGGTTTTTGGGGTTTTTTTGTTATTTTTAAAATATTTCCTTCAGATATATGAAACCTGATCCAGGCAAGAAATCAAAATTTAAAACAGAAACTAAGAGAAAAACACTGAATCCTGAATATAATGAAGTTAGTATAAATTTATATTTCAAATCCTTTTATTCTCTTTTACTTGTTTCAGTCATGTGACTATGAGGAAATAGAAAAAGAAACCACAACTTATAAGTTACCCTGATTAGAGCCAAAATGTTGAACATCACAAATTAAAACATAGTTAAAGTATCAGAATTCATGTTTCAGAACTCCCTGGATATTACTATGAATATCCAGCAAATGTTAACAGAACCTGTCTCAGTTTTACTTATGTATAATGTGCTGTAGAGATTGCTGGCTGTGCAGTATATGTCCAAAAATGCAGTAATGTTCTTGGGAATTGGGCATGGTATTTTCTTACTCTAGTGATCTGGAATATCTTAATCCTTCAGCATTCAGATTACACTATCAAATGTCATCATCATCATCATCATCATCGTCGTCGTCGTTGTTTAATGTCCGCTTTCCATGCTGGCATGGGTTGGACGGTTTGACAGAGGGTTGGCAAGCCAGAAGGCTGCACCAGGCTCCAATCCGATCTGGCAATGTTTCTACAGCTGGATGCCCTTATTAATGCCAACCACTCCGAGAGTGTAGTGGGTGCTTTTTACATGCCACTGGTATGAGGGCCAATCAGGCGGTACTGACATCAACCACACTTGAATAGTGCTTTTTACGTACCACTGGCACAGGTGCCACTCAGGTGGTACTGTCATCGGCCACAATAACGACTTCAACAGGTCTTCACAAGTGCAGTTTATTGACCAGTGATTGAAGGGTACTCTTAAATGGGCTGATTATGCTGTACTGGCATAGGCCACAGTTACAGTCTCACTTGCCTTGCCAGGTCTTCTCAAGCACAGCATATCTCCAAAGGTCTCAGTCACTTGGTGAGGTTCAGCATTCAAAGGTCGTACTTCAGCACCTCATCTCAGGTCTTCCTGGGTCTACCTCTTCCACAGGTTCCCTCTACTGCTAGGGTGTGACACTTTTTCACACAGCTGTCCTCATCCATACGCCACACATGACCATACCAGTGCAGTCATCTCTCTTGCACACTATATCTGACACTTCTTATGTCCAACTTTTCTCTCAGGATGCTTAAACTCTGTCGTATATGCACACTGACATTACACATCCAGCGGAGCATGCTAGCTTCATTCCTTGCAAGCTTATGCATGTCCTCAGCAGTCATGGCCCATGTTTCACTGCCATGTAGCATGGATGTTTGCACACATGCATTATACAGTCTACCTTTTACTCTGAGCAAGAGGCCCTTTGTCACCAGCAGAGGTAGGAGCTCTCTCAACTTTGCCCAGGTTATTCGTATTCTGGCAGCTACACTCTCAGAGCAACCATCCCCGCTACTGACTTGGTCACCTAGGTAATGGAAGCTATCAAGTACTTGTAGTTTTTTAGCCCCCAGGAATGTGACAGAAGCTATTTTCTGCACATTTTCAGTGTTTACTGCCCCTGAGCATTTACCACACGCAAAAACTATCTTCCCAGTTAGCCTTTCTTTGATATTACAGCACTTCTTATGTGTTCATAGCTTACACTGGGTACATCTTATGGAGTTTCTACCTACACCTTTTCTACAGATCAAGCAGGGCCATCTACATGAAGGGATTTGTGGTTTGTCTGCCTTCCTACTTATTAAGACTTTGGTTTTTGCTTGATTGACTCTAAGGCCCTTTAATTCTAATCCTTGCTTCCACACCTGAAACTTCTCCTCTAGTTCTGATAGTGACTCAGCAATTAGTGCAAGGTCATCAGCATAGAGAAGCTCCCAGAAGCATCCTGTCTTGAATTCCTCTGTTATTGCCTGGAGGACAATGATGAATAAGAGAGGGCTGAGGACTGATCCTTGGTGGACCCCTACCTCTACCCAGAATTCTTCATTGTACTTATTGCCAACCCTCACCTTATTGACAGCATCCCTGTACATGGCTTGTACAGATCTCACTAACCACTCATCTATCTCTAGTTTCTGCATTGACCACCAGATAAAGGATCAGGAGACCCTGTCAAAAGCTTTCTCCATGTCAACAAAAGCCAGGTATAGAAGTTTATCTTTGGCTAGGTATTTCTCCTGCAGCTATCTTACCAGAAATATAGCATCAGTGGTGCTTTTACCTGGCACGAACCCAAGCTGCATCTCATCTAAACTGACTCGCTCCCTAAGTAGTTGAGCTATGACCCTCTCCGTGACTTTCATTACCTGATCTAAAAGCTTGATACCTCTGTAATTATTTGTATCTAATGCATCACCTTTACATTTGTAGCAGTTGACTATGGTGCTGCTACACCAGTCATTGGGTATGACTTCTTCATGTATCACCTGATTGACTATATGGGTGACTAGACTATAGCTGAC
>NC_068981.1:129923774-129931123 GCF_001194135.2 Octopus bimaculoides
TGTGTGTGTGTGTGTGTGTGTGTGTGTGTGTGTGTGTGTGTGTGTGTGTACTTGTCCCCCTCCACTGTTTGACTACTGGTGTTGGTGTGTTTATGTCCCCATGACTTAGTGGTTTGGCAAAAGAGACTAATAGAGCAAGTACCAGGCTTTAAAAAATACAAGAAAGTACTGGCCACAGTCTAATAATTAAAACAAGTAAAAGAATAAAAGAAAATAATAAATTCATAAAGTGTGTATTGTCAGTGAATAGCTACAATATATTTCAGGTAATTTATTTTATTAACACTGGGAGAATGAATGGAAAAAAAATCAACCTAAGTCGGATTTTGAATTTGGAAAGGACTTTCCAAACTCAAAATCCAACTTAGGTTGATTTTTTTTCATTCTCCCAGTGTTAATAAAATAAATAATCTGAATATTGTAGTTCCTTTTAGACTGGTGTTTCTAACAAATTATTAAGCTTGATTTTCAGGTAAAATAAATCAAAGCCTTTGTATTAGAAATTGGGCCTTTCAATTTGTTTTTGTTCAACAATGTTACTGTACTCTTATAACATCTGAATCTATTTCATTTGCAGGTATTTAATTATAATATCCGATATAATGAACTCACACATAAGACATTGGAGATAACTGTGTGGGACAAAGATATTGGCAAACCTAATGATTTCATTGGTAAATATTTTTGTCTTTTAACACTCATAATCATAGTCTTCAGAGGTGCACAGTGTCATGATCATATTACTGACAACCTAAACAGCATCTGGTAAAAGTTACATTAATGACACTGTCCATAATTCTCTAAGCCATCATTTTCCCAACCAGGATTCATTGGAAACCTAAGGTTTTGTAAGAAAAGGGGATATACAGGCTATTTGTAAATGCATTTTTGAGTAATTTTCTTGTTCTATTTTTACCCCTGTAATTTTATTGTAAATGCATGACATAATCCATAAGATAGGAAAATCCTGGCATCTGTAGATAGTATGGAGACCCAATTAAAAAAATTACCTATATTGGGGGAATTATGAGGGGATTTGATCTAGATTAGGTTGTGGTTAACAAGAAATTTCTTAAAGATTCTTGTCATATCTGATGGATCTAGCACAACCAAACTTACTAAAGAGTTTTATGATTTGTTTAATCATCCATGAAATTTAAGTCTAATTATGAAAAAGGTTAATAAAGATATGAAATAATTCACTTTTTGACTGTTGAACTTGAAGTAGAAAAGCCATAAACAATAGCATGTAAATATTCGTTTCAAATTTTGGCACAAGGCCAGCAATTTGGGGGAGGGGAGTAAGTCTATTAGATTGACTCCAGTGCTCAACTGGTACTTATTTTATTGACTCTGAAGGGATGAAAAACAAAGTTAACCTCAGCAGAATTTGAACTCAGAGCATAAGGGACAAAATGCCACTAAGCATTGTGTCTGGCATGCTAATGATTCTGCCAGCTCACTACCTTATAGCATGTAAATATTGGGTTTAAAAAAATCCTTTTGGATAAAATAAGTCAAATGCTACCCGTAGACACCCTTTGAGTTATTTCTATGCAAAAGCTTTTTTACTCCATTTACATTTATAACTTTTCTACTTTGAGTTCAACTGTTAAAAATGAATCCTTTCATGCTCTCTTGAAGTTTCTAAGTTTTTATATCACTAACAAAAATATATATTAGTTTTTATGTAGGGGTTCCTTGTGATTTAGAATTTATTTAAAATGTTTCTCATGAGTAAAAAGATTAGAAACCTCTGTTCTCAGCTATATCTACACAAAAATTTGAGTTCAATTCTTTAGCTGGCAAAACATTTTTATATCATACAGTGCTTTCACTGCTTAGAACATGAAAATGCTCCACCTCTTTACAATATATTTACTACTAGAATAACAGAACCACTACACAAGGAAGTATTTTTATGTGGAAAATGGTGCAGTGCCAGAAATGCAGTAAACTTTTTTCTGCCAAAGGTTGATACTCTATCAATTTGGCTGACAGCAATTTTCCAACAGAATCAGTCATTCTAAATGACATTATAAAATATTCTCATTGATTGAATGGCTGTCATTATAATATGGTTGAATAGTTGTCATTTGATAAGGTCATCATGCTTATGTCACTTTTTGTCATGCTTGTATGAAGAAAATGATTGCAAAAATACAATAAAGTAAAATATTGACTAGCTATTTTGCATCCACATACCCCCTGACACATCCTAATCACATAATATAATGTTAACATTCCAGGAGGACTTGAATTTGGAAGTCAATCCAAAGGTGACACATTACAACACTGGTATGAGATGTTAAGAAATCCTGACCAGAAAGTTGAATACTGGCATACTCTAACTCCAGATTTTTGTCCATGAAGGCAGTTTTTGCTTCTGGCATGGCATTGTTTACAAAGTGAGTGAATATAGCTTTTGTATGTATTTTTTACTTTGAAATAATCATCCTCACCCACTTTTTTTTTAAATGTAAACAAAAGTTAATGCAGGTATGCACTGAACCTAAAGAGTTTATTTTTACACCAATAGGACCTTGTGACTAATAAATTTAGAGTTCCAGAGAGATGCAGTGATGTGTTAAGAAGGATTGTACTTAATCATTTAGCCTGGGGCTAAGGAGAGAGATATTGAGAAAGATGTAATGATATCATCATCATCATCATCATCGTTTAATGTCCGCATTCCATGCTATAATCTAATCTCTGATGGTATGAATGTAATTTACTAAAATGAAATATAGAATTTTTTCTTCTGTAATTTTTCAGTCAAAGTTACCTCTCAAAAAAATTCACAGTTCCCTGCTCATCATTGACAGTGTAATCACATTTGTAGTATAATGTATGACAGCTACTCTTTATTTAGTCCAACTGCTCGTTTCAGCAGATCTTAACTCCCTCCCCATATGAAAAAAAGAGACGTAGGTGTTTTTAGTTGTTTCAAATATTCATTTATTTTTCTTAGTGAATTTTTAATTCTCCTTTTTTTTTTTTTTTTGGTATATTTATCCTTTTTCTTCTTGATTACTTAATGCTATTTGTTTTGGAGATGTATTTGCCAGGCAACTGATTTGACCTGAGACAATGTGTTGAAACTAAAATGATTGCAGTGCAGAAGACACATATTAACCATTCAGAAATGCGCAAAGAGTGTTAACTTCATTCAGACATGTATTATTTTGTACACAATGCCAAAGTTTTCGTTACGCAAACTGCAACCTGGTCTCTGACAGTGTACTCATGTCAATGACACAATCACACTGCAGTGTAATCTTGTCAATAACACCTCTGAAATTCCAATAGCTTCAACAAGGCTACTAAAATTCTGAAGAAAACTTTTACTGGTTGCCTGAAGAAGATAACAATTATGCAACAATATCACTTAATATTTCTTATGTTATTATATTAATATAATTAAATATTCCCCCATCCCTATGTACTTATTTGGCATGCTCTTTTTTTTTTTTCAGATTTTATTATATGATTGTATTTATTAAACAAAGCAATAACAATGGATGTCATAAATGTTTATATTTCCTACAAAATTTTAATTTTATAGCTAGTTATTCCAAGCAAAATCTATGGTATGTATGGAACCATAAATGTTGTCCAGAAGGTATAGTCCAGCATTGATCTTAGATATTGTTGCAATGTAAAATTAGTGGTAATTCCAGGTGTTGTTTGTTGTATTGTTGTGTATGCTTTCATTGAATTTATTTTTTTGTTTCTTTTCCTCTCCTGCTTTTGTTGTATTGTTCCAAAGATTACCATCTTACACAAAATATTTGCTTTTCACTATTATTTTTTGCTTTAATAAAGATTTTTGTTCAATGTTTTTATTAACATTTAAATTACATTTAAATGTTGTTAACTTTTGTATGTATTTTTTACTTTGAAATAATCATCCTCACCCACCTTTTTTTTTAATGTAAACAAAAGTTAATGCAGGTATACACTGAAATCAATAAGTGATTAACTTTATGATAATGATAGACTATATAATATTTCTGATCTACTGGTCACAAATATTTACTTCATTCAATAAAATCTTTTCATCATTTATGCTAATCACACTTTTGGAAAGGCATTATTGTCATAACATCCAGTTAACCATCTACTTACTACAATATGAAGAATTCCTCTTCATATAGAGCATCTTAAACAAGTCAGTCTCACAGGGTTTATTCTTCTCTAACCCTTTAGTATTTGAACTGACAATATCCAGCCCAAATATGTTTTATGTTCTAACTCGTCAGATCCAGCCTCTCACACCAACTCTATAATGTCACTCTAAAACCAAACAATCACATCATTGAAATATCAAAGCTATGGGATGATTAATTTAAAATGATGTGAATAAATAATCATTACATTTGACAGAGTAATCTGTATGCCTAGGGACTAAGGTGTATCCAGAGTAGAATATAAATTAACATTAGGAAGTTAACAAAGTACTCATCAATTACTGCAGTAAACTTTTCTCAAATAATTCTAAATGAGATGGAATTAAAAATAAAAGATGTGCACTGTGAGATATTGATTCAATCCGCTACAGACACACTAATTTCCCAATTTATGCAATACTATGAAATGATATGAACCATCAACCTTTTGATTAGTTGTAGACTATTAGCCAAAAGGTTATGTTTGCATAAGCATAACATTTTTAAGGTGGTGTTATGCTTATGCAAAATGATTCTTGTTTGATTACATGTAAGCTGCAGAAATAGCCAAAAGAATTATATTAAGTGTACAGCTTCATGTTTATGAGCTCAAATTTCACTCGAATAAACAATCTTTTATCAGTTTGAGTTAATAAAATTAAATCAATTATAGATTAGAGCTGATTTTATGGAGTTTAATTTTTATTACTCTTTCTTCTTCATCTAAACATATAAAATAACATTGAAAATTGCTCTTACAGCATATTATTTCGCTCCTAATATAAAACCATCAGGACAGATTATAGGCTAAATATACACTTGCTTTTTAATTTAACACTGTTTGCCTCATTATAAATCTAGTTGTAAATTTATAAAATCATTATAAATTTAATCATTTAATCATTATAAATGTAATTACATCACCACTTTTGACAATCCAATGTTTTGTTGTATATTTTAATAAACCCTCTGTTTGGTCCTCTCCCCACACTTTTGGTGACAGGTATAGCTTTTTTTACACAATCTGTTAACTAACAAAAATTATCTAACAATTTGTACTTAAATTCAATATGTGGCTAATGCTTTGTTTTCTACATAAGTATTCTAAGCAGAATTTGCTCTGAATATATCAATAGATTCTTTTCTTCTCTCTTAACTGTTTAATATTGTATTTATATTTTTAAATGTCTTTTACATTAAGTTTAACTTATTCTGCAAATTTGTATGTTGATGTTTTGTGGCCTATTGTTCTTTCTAATGGTAATTATTTATAATGGTTGATGATATTTGTTATTCACCTCAGTAAACTTGCATGACTAGACAAATTTGCTTCTGTTGTTTAGTCTTTACATGGTCATTCAACTTTCTAGAAACAATAACCAAATCTCTTTTAAGTTACACCCAGCTGGACACATTAGCTACTGTATTCCTGTACATCCTAAAAAGACAGAGTGATCATGGTTGGCATGTTCAATCAAAATAACCTGGATTTGAACAGTAACAACCCAATTACTGGTATTTAAATATCTATTTATTAACAGTTAGTTGATAATTAAGCATTTCTGACAGACATAACATAGTACTTCTAATCAAATTACTCTGTCTTCACTTTTCCCATCACCTACACTGTAACTTTCTTCCTTGTCCCTGCACTAAACATTTGGAACTAAATCTCTAGAATTATTCACACTCATCTTATTAAACAAAAACCTATACTAATTCAAATATTGTTCTAACCACATAGAATTGTGTAACAATCTCTTTATTCAATTCCTGATATCCTTTGTAATAATTATGGAGCTTGGTTCATATTTCATAACAGATTAGCAAATATTTAACTTTTACTTTTGCATGTAAATTCTTACTGTTGTTTATTGTTGTTGCTGATGTCAGTGCGTCAAACAGTTTAATGGAATCCTACAAATGTTATGCTTTGCACTGATATATAGTAGTCATATTGTATTTTTCTGGCTGTAACAATGCAGTGCTTTGGTTTGAATGGTGTGGTGTAGAAGTATAGTATTCTGAGTGAATTCAATGATGTATTTTACCGGCACCACATTAAAAGCACTTGTGCTGATACCACATTAAACACACTTGTGCTGATGCCACATAAAAGCATCCATGCCACTATCACCTAAAAATCTCCCAGAATACTTTGTATGGTGGTTGGCATTAGGAAGGGCATCCAGCCATAGAAACCATGCCAAAACAGACAATTGGAGCCTGGGCAACTCCCTGGCTAGTCAGCTCCTGTCAAACCATCTAACCCATGCCAACATGGAGGATGGTCATTAAATGATGGTGATGGTGATAATGTTTTAAATGGATATTAACCTGCCTCCAATATTTCACCACCATCATCATCATCATTACTACCATTTAATATCTGCTTTTCATGCTGGCATGGGTTAGATAGTTTAACAAAAGCTGATGAGCAGGGAGGACTGTGTCAAGCTTCAGTGTTTGCTTTTGCTTGGTTTCTACTGCCAGATGCACTTCCTAATGCTAACCACTTCACAGAGTGTATTAGGTGCTTTTTACATGGCACTGGCACTAGTGATGTCACCAGGTAACTCACAAGACAAGATTCCACAGCTGTGGGGAAATGGCTTTATGCTATGTGATGAGAAGACTGTTTGATTTGATTGTGTTGTGAGTTGCCTTCCAGAAAAACCAAATCATTCTTGATTGATGCTAATTTATGGTATCAGCAACAACATTGACAAGCAAAATCAACCTGAACACATTTGAAATCTTTAACTATAAATGCAAGTAGAATGTACATCCAAGGTAATTCCTCATGTATGTCATATATATTTAAATATCATTTAGCAGAATTTCAAGAAATTCAGTGTATTAGACAACAAAAATACAGATAGAGAAAATCACATCTTTAATTGTTGAATTCACTATTCAAAGCTGACAATCGTTTCTTTTCATCATCATCATCATCATCGTTTAACGTCCGCTTTCCATGCTAGCATGGGTTGGACGATTTGACTGAGGACTGGTGAAACCGGATGGCAACACCAGGCTCCAGTCTGATTTGGCAGAGTTTCTACAGCTGGATGCCCTTCCTAACGCCAACCACTCAGAGAGTGTAGTGGGTGCTTTTACGTGTCACCCGCACGAAAACGGCCACGCTCGAAATGGTGTCTTTTATGTGCCACCCGCACA
>NC_068981.1:129931256-129939268 GCF_001194135.2 Octopus bimaculoides
TCTTACTTGGCTTGCCGGGTCTTCTCACGCACAGCCCATTTCCAAAGGTCTCGGTCCGTAGTCATCGCCTCGGTGAGGCCCAATGTACGAAGGTCTTGCCTCACCACCTCAGCCCAGGTCTTCCTGGGCCTACCTCTTCCACGGGTTCCCTCAACTGTTAGGGTGTGGCACTTTTTCACGCAGCTATCCTCCTCCATTCTCACCACATGTCCATACCAGCGCAATCGTCTCTCTTGCACGCCACAACTGATGCTTTTGTATCAACATATTTAGATACAGAAAATATCATTCAAATTAATATATCTGAAAATACATGTTAACTCAACATTTTCAAGGTGATCCAAAATTAGTTAAATTCAAAGTGAACTAAGAAAATATTTTCAGTACATGAATGCATATACAAAGAACATTAAGAAGAAATATAATCTAAAAAAAGTTATTTTTGTATTCAACTCTTGGTGACATCATTGGATAACGAAAAAATAACGATGTGAATTTTATGTTATGAAAGTTGGAAACAGAGATTCTATGTCATGACAATTATCTATTTATTGAATATAGAAAACTTTTTTTAGAAAAATTATGCTTATTATATAATATATAAAAAGCAATGATAATTAAGAATTGAAATATTTAAATACCTTCTGAAATTTGTGATAACATTTCATTGTAAAATAGCTATTAAAATTTGATAATATTAATTTAGAAGTAATTATATAATACATTTCTTCAAGGCAAAGATCACATGTAGAATTGCCAATATTGTACAACAGTAACTAATAATGGACCACTTTAACTCATACTTAATGTTCTTATCTTTTAATCCCAAATGCATTTACTAAGATTTTTAGAATTACTTTTTCTTCTATACTTAAATGAATGAGAATGATTATGAAATCTAGATTTCCAAGTTGTAGCAAATGAACCTTTGTGATAATATTTGTAATCCCCTGTTATTACCTTATATGGCTGAGTAATTAGAGCATTGGGTTCACAATCATGAGGTAGTGAGTTTGATTCCTAGACTAGGCTGTGTTCTGTTCTTGAGTAAGACACTTTATTTCACAATTATCCAGTTCACTCATCTATAGAAATGAGTTGTGACGTCACTGGTGCCAAGCTGTATCGGCCTTTGCTTTTCCCTTCGACAACATCGCTGGTGTGGAGAGGGGAGGCTGATATGCATGGGTGACTGCTGGTCTTCCATAAACAGCCTTGCCTGGACTTATGCCTTGGAGGAAAACTTTCTAGGTGCAATCCCATGGTCATCTGTGACTGAAGGGGAACTTTGCTACTTTATGTATTTGGGTATACCGATAATTTTTTTTATTTTGCATGAAAGCATTCAGTGATGTTTGTTAACATTCCTTGTCAAAAAAAATCATCCTTTACCTTTGCATATTCTAAGACAAGTAGATTTTTAAAAAAAATTATTGGTTGAAAAGCAGTTAAAGGTTAACAACAGGAAGGACATCCAACTACAAAACAATGTCTCAATATTATGTATTCATCCAACACATGCTAGCATCAAAAATTGACTAAATTTCTGGCCTTCTACCTAAATTAGATACAGTTATAAAGAACAGAATCATTACAGTCTCAAACTGTAGTAGAATTTTAAGTAGATTTTGCAGATTTTTGAGGCTCTTTTTGTTCAGTGTTCAAATCCTAATGACATTGTCCTTTCAGGGTCAATAAAATAAAGTATTGGGGTCAATATGATTGACACCTTTGTGTTTAAATTAAATACTATTATTATTATTGTTATTATTATTATTATTTATCAAAGCAACGAGCTGGCAGAATCTTTAGCAAGTGAGGCAAAATGCTTAGTCTGTCATTATGTTCAGAGTTCAAATTCCACTAAGGCCAACTTTGCCTTTCATCCTTTCAGGGTTGATAAAATAAGTACCAGTTGAACATTGGGGTTGATATAATTGACTTACCCTACCCCCAAAATTGCTGGCCTTGTGCCAAAATTTAAAAACATTATTATTATTTTTATTCTTATAATTATTATGAAGATAGAAAGCTGGAAGAACTGTTATCATACTGGGCAAAATGTTCAGCAGCATTTCATCCAGCTTTATATTCTGAGTTTAAATTCTACCAAACTCAACTTTGCCTTTAGCCTTTTCAGGGTCGATTAAGTAAGTACTAGTTGAGCACTGGGGTCAATGTAATCGATTTATCCCATTTCCACAAAATTTTAGGTCTTGTGCCTATAACACAAAAAAATTATTATAATGAAAGTAGTGATCTGGCAGAATTGTAAACATGCTGGACAAAATGCTTAGTGACATTTCATCTGTCTTTACATTCTGAGTTCAAATTCTGTCAAGGTTGACTTTGCCTTTAATCCTTTTGGGGTCAATAGAATAAGTACCAAACAAGCACTGAGGTTGATGTAATTGACTAGTCCTCTCCCCTAAAAATTTCAGGCCTTGCATCTATAATAGAAACTATTGTTATTATGTTATGAATAAATGTTTCCATGTACCATGCTTTTTTTTAATTTACAATCTTGTATTATTTACACCAAACACAATAGAACTGTTTCTAACTTAATATTATTTTTATTTTTCAGAAATCAGATTTCCTGTGCAGATGTCAAAATATTCAACTCCTTTTTTTCTCATTACATTTTTTTTTTCTTTTAAATCACAAGATATCATTGTTTCTTTGTTTTATTATTGAGAATATTCCATTTTCTGTTTTAATATTGATTTTTCTAATTTTTTTAAAATCAAAAACTTTATTTTCTTCTGAAGTATTACATAACATTTTTCTTTTATTTCTATTTTGTTGAAAATGCCACTTTAAAAAATTTGTTTAATAATCTAACATTATGTTTCTTGTATCATTAAGAATTATTGTGCAATTTCTTTTATTTCCTATGAATTTGTTCCAGACATAAGGCAGCCCAATTTTTTTAAAGTTACATACTTACTTTGTTGACCATGTACTGTGTTTTGTTGTATGATGCAATACTTGCTTGCTTTGGGAAATAGCATTCTTATTATATTATATATGAAATTATGGAAAAATTTGAACAAAAATATATAAATTAATGCATAACAGTATGTGACTGATATCTCTCTTGTAACTGTCTATTGGGTAACCCTCATGTCCCACTTTGTAACCATCATGTTGCTATTGGATAATTGTCTGTTATATGTCCATCATGTACTGACCTGTCATAAAACTGTTTGTTATATCACCTGTCATATACATGTTTGTCATGTGACTAAGCTGTAAGGTTGGTGTTATGTCATTGTCATGTGACCACTTGTCATGTAATTGTGTGTCATGTGACTTATGCGATCATTTGTGATGTGACTTCCTCATCTACTTGTCCTTTAGTACTCTGTGTATCCCAGGATCAACAGGTAACTGTAGAATTACTATCATGTGATTGTTTGGCATAAAACTCTTTGTCATGAAGCAGTCAAAAGACTATCAATAATATCATTCTTTCCTCAAGTTAATGAAACCTTACTGTTAGAATTCTAACATTATTATTATTATTGTTCAGTAGTTTTATTTTTATAACGTGCTTTCACTTCACTACCGAGCGCAGATTGTACTCACGATTGCAAGATCATGGTTTGAATTACTAGACCATGTGGTGCATTGTGTTCTTGGGCAAAACACTTCATCTCACATTGCTCTGTGTCAGATCAACACCTGATGTGTGGCACACTGTGCACCTATTTAGGTAACATCAATTTGATGGAAGGAGTGAGCTAATTTACAGCACATACATTTGATTACTATAAACAAATCATTTTGTAGGTCGTCCGGCAAAAGCTGAACTAGGACAACAAGCTGGCAGAATCAATAGTATGCTAAACAAAATACTTGGTGGCGTTCCATTCATCTCTATGTTCTGAGTTCAAATCCCGCCAAGGCCAAATTTGCTTTTAATCCTTTGGGGTCGATAAAATAAATACCAGTTGTCCTCTCTGGGGACAATGTAATTGACTTACCCACTCCCCTGGACTTGCTGGCCTTGTGTCAAACTTTGAAATCATTATTATCATTATTATTATTTACATTATTGTTGCTTTGTTTTATAAAAACCGTTCCAAGACTCAGTCAAGTAACAACAAGTTGAATGTTTTACTATGGGTATTATTCATGATTAGCAATGACATTTTGCATGGGAAGGAGAACAGAATCTAGGAACTGAGATTCTGTTAAATTTGTAATATTTCAGTTTTGAAAGAGTTTTAAGAGAATCAGTTATTTTCAAGTTGTTGATGTTTTTCTTAGGATATAGGATGTACCTATGAAAACACTTGATATCTTGGGGCATCTTGATTATTAGCCATACTGTTTTAGTGCACCATTTGATATTGTCCCCAGAGCTCTGATGATCACAGATAGAGTTGCTGTTCTTAGATGCCACATATTTTAGACCTCTATTTCAAAGTTCTTATATTTACTTACCTTTCAAATGTTTTTACAAAAGTGTTGCTGTCTGCTGGGATTGGAATACCTATTAACAGACATGTTTTGTCATTGTGATTTTTTTTACCACAATGTTTGGTCTAGTGGCCTGTATAGCACAATCAGTTTGAATTCTAAAATCCAAAAGAATGGTGATGTCTTTATTTTCTACTAGTTTGGTAGGCTTGTGGTCCCACCAGTTCTTCTCATATGGGAGTCCAGACTTATGGCATATAATCCATTGCAAATACTGGCCAAATCTATCATTGTGATTAATATATTCATTTGAGGCTAATATAAAACAGCCAGAAATAAGGTGGTCCATTGTTTCCCTGGCTGCACCACAAAAGTGGTAGGCAGGATCAGCACCATTTAAAAAATGTTTTCTTGGCAGTTTCAGGTGGACATACATTGATCCTGTGCTGCAGTAATGAAGCCCTCTGTTTTTGATTTAAGTGCAGATGTAACCAACCATTGATGGGTCATATCTGTATCTACATCAGGATCGGTGACAATGGTTTACTTTTCCATGTATTCCACAGCACTGAGAGTCTATTTGATTTGGCTTGTGTTTTTGTCTGTTTTGCTACCACAGTGAGTTCTTCTGTCTCGTCTAGTTGCATTGTAGTCTCGTTGATCTTGAATTCTTGTATTTCTTTGCTTCTTCTCATATTGAATACATATTTTGGAGCTTTCATGTTTGCAAACAAGTTTAAGCATCCAGTCATTAGTGTTCTTTAGATAGGCACCTAACGCTATGGTTGCTGTCCTTAGAGACAGTTGTAGCTGCAGCAGTTCATGCTCTTCATCTTTCATGGGGTGTATAGTCTATCTATATCTGCCTTTGGGTGATGCATGTGGTGGACTGTGATGAGATTGTATATTTTTGTATCAATTTTACTGATTTCACTAATGGATCATTTTATGATAAAGCTGTAGGTCACCACAGATATACTTAAGTTACTGATTGCATCAATCTTGTTTCTTGCATTAAGATTGCTCTAACTCTACAATAATATTCTTTTCATATTTTTCCTCACATTTGTGAATGCTGGATGCTATCCCTTTTACATACAGCTAAATATTTGTAATGTTTTTACTACAATTAAAAGTCATTCCAGTTGTTGATCATCTTTTGTGAAAAGCTTTAGATCATCCATGTAAGGGAGGTGATTGATTTGTCTATTGTACACTCTGTACCCATGTTTTGTCTCATTCAACAGCTTAAGTAGGAGAATGAGAACCATGCAAAAGAGTAGTGGTGATAAAGATTTGTCTTG
The DNA here is from genome assembly GCF_001194135.2 of Octopus bimaculoides. Taxonomy (NCBI): domain Eukaryota; kingdom Metazoa; phylum Mollusca; class Cephalopoda; order Octopoda; family Octopodidae; genus Octopus; species Octopus bimaculoides. The sequence continues at coordinate 129,936,989 of NC_068981.1, forward strand.
AAAATGCCTCAATTTATGTTTATGACACTAGTGTTCTTAGTACCTGAATCTGAATTCACTATAAGAGTTGTTTTCCATTACTTCATACTATTCATCATCATCATCATCATCATCATCGTTTAACGTCCGCTTTCCATGCTAGCATGGGTTGGACGATTTGACTAAGGACTGGTGAAACCAGATGGCTACACCAGGCTCCAATCTGATTTGGCAGAGTTTCTTCGGCTGGATGCCCTTCCTAATGCCAACCACTCCAAGAGTGTAGTGGGTGCTTTATTATTATTATTATTATTATTATTATTATTATTATTGTTATTATTATCATTATTATTGCAGTGGGCTGGCAGAATTGTTAGCATGTCAGGCAAAATTTGAAACCATTATTATTGTTATTTTTGTTATCATCATTGGCTTGGTAAAGTGTCTTTTATAATAGCCTCAGGTTGACACAAGCTTGTGGACAAAAAGTGAGCAAATGTGAAAGTCCATCAAATGGACTGTACTTGAAATTCAATGATCTTATCTCACCATAACATTGTATCACACAGATTCTGCATGAGAATTACATTAAGTTTACAAAGATTTGTCAAATACTCAGCCGCTTACATGTTAATTTACTAAGTAGTTCGTTTAATTACTTGAATGACTACAATACCTCTCATTGAAATATGTGAGGGATCCATCGTTTATAAGATTGTCATCATACTTCCAAAGGGAATAAAATATGTATTTATATGTTATATATTGGTGTCATTCATAAAATTAACCTTGTGCCTTAGAAAGCCAGTATTATTGTTGTTGTTATAATTGTTGTTTATATTATTACTATTACCATCATAATTTATTTTGTCAATTTTCCTTCTTACAGGACTTCGATGACTACATTCCTAACTACCCCAATAAGTCAGCTTTGGTCAAAGCACAAGTGTCCACTGCCTGAACATCAAGACTATTCCAGCCTCAGCAGCTTCTCTTTATTATTTACCAGTTCTACTATATTTTACTGTTTTTTCTTTTCTTTTACTTGAGCCAAGAGCAAGATTTTCAGATTCTCATTGTGATTGCCGTTAGTTTCAACCTTATTTGGAAATTCACTTTTCATTGAGAAGCTTGTAAATTTGAATTTCTTTCCTTCTTTATTTGTGTATTTCATTATTATTACCATTTTATTTTATTCCATTTGGTTCAATTAAAGCTAATATGAGCTTTCACTTACTCAGAAAAAAAAATTGAAAGAAATGTGAGAACTTTTGGTTATCATAAAAATGTCCTTGTCTTTCATATTCCATTTGAGTATTGTTGCTTCTGAAAAATGTATGTTAATTCTTGTTATTAAAACACACTGGATTCTATTTGAAAAGAAAATACACTGGGATCTAGCTGGTAAAGATTTTGGTTTCTAGTTAAGTATTTTTAAATTCTAAATTCTTGTTAACAAAATATACTGGATTCTAATTAACAAAATATATGGGATGTTATACTGTTAATAGCTGATTTACAATGCTCAAAATAAAATACACCAACCTTTACTAATGACATAATATCTAGTTAATAAAACATGTTGGTGCTTTGTTGTAGAAACTCATGTTTGCTTGTTATTAAAATACACTGTTTCTTTGTGATGAAATTAGTCTTGTTTTTACTGGTCAAATGATACCAGTTGTTAGTGGTTTGAACATCAACAGATCCTAGTGGTCAAATTACATTAGTTTTTAAATGTCAAACCACCAATGTTCCTAATGTTCAAACCACAATAGTTCCTATTGGTCAAAGCATATCAGATCCTAATGTCCAAATCATAGCAGATATTGATGATCAAAACAAGTTTTTATTGGTTAAAATATTCTTGCTTCTCCTCGCCAAATTCTTAGTGGTCAACCACTACAGTTTCTCATGTTTAAATTTACCTGGTTCTTACTGGTTAAAGTTACACCAGTTTCTAGATGTCAAATTTTTCCAGCTCCTTAATATGTTAAAACTGTACAATTGTATCATTTGTTTTGTTTTGCATTTAATATTTTGCTTAAGCTCTGTTACTGTGTTTTATATATATATGTATATATATATATATATATACACACACCCACACACATACACACACACACACATAAACACATTGTTCAATATTTTTTTCATATTTTCTCAATCATTCCACTATTTTGGGGGATTGACTCAGTAATCTGATAAAATCCTGTGATTATTGAAGAATATTGAAAATAAAATTTAGCATCTTGATATCAGTTTTCTTTGTCATTAATTTTTTTATTTTTATTTAAAATA
>NC_068981.1:129939739-129947860 GCF_001194135.2 Octopus bimaculoides
AGAAAATCTATAATCTTTTATAATCTCCTTGTCAACTTTGATCAAAAGTATTCCAGCTGTGAACATGTCGTCTTTTTATGTATAATGATCATATTATTGAATATGTTATTTATTTTTAAATAAGTGTGATTTAACAGAGACTTAGATGTTATTGATAGCATGTTACAAGAAGTAGAATTCCTTCTAGTGTTCCCTCTTTCTGTCTCATCTCTGACTTTATAAACAAGTGATCAGATCTGGTAAAATATAAGGAAGTGATCTCAGCATTGTAAGCTCATCAAATTGCCATGAATTTTACAATGTCATTGTTGGAACCATATTATTTTGTGATATCTAATGTAACTACATAGATTGGCTTGGTGAATGTGCAAACACTGGACACAGAAAAGTACTTGTGTGACAGTACATATTTTGCCACACAATTACTTTCCCATGTCTAGTGTTTGCACATTCACCTAACCAATCTATCTAGTTACATTAGATTTCACAAAATAATATGGTTCCAACAATGACATTGTAAAATTCATGGCAATTTGATGAGCTTACAATGTTGAGATCACTTCCTTATATTTTACCAGATCTGATCACTTGTTTATAAAGTCAGAGATGAGACAGAAAGAGGGAACACTAGAAGGAATTCTACTTCTTGTAACATGCTATCAATAACATCTAAGTCTCTGTTAAATCACACTTATTTAAAAATAAATAACATATTCAATAATATGATCATTATACATAAAAAGACGACATGTTCACAGCTGGAATACTTTTGATCAAAGTTGACAAGGAGATTATAAAAGATTATAGATTTTCTATTAGTTTTCATAAGTGATTTAGTTGTTCCAGAATCAGAACCACCTACACATTCTGTTATAGTGCATGTGGCTGAATGTTCCACAAACATGTGTATCACTAATGTAATCTTCTGATAAAATCAGTGACATTATGAGTGGCTGTTTGAATTACATGTACAATCCATCTGGCAGACTTCCACATATTTTCCCTCAACCCAGTTTCACTCACAAGGCTTGGATCAACCTGGAACTATAGTAAAAGCTATTTGTCCAAAAGTAAAATGAAGTGGGATTGAGCTGAAGACCTCATGCTTGTGAAGCAAACTTCTAAATTATTCAGTCATGTTTGCACTCTGGGACTGTACAACATCAACAACAAAAGCATGTATCTGCACTCTGTGAGCAAATCAATAAATACCTGTTAAATCACACTAAAATCACACTCTACCATCTTGAAAATCCAAATTAATGTAGATTCATTAGGCCTTAGACAAAGACAGAATGGTTGTGATTGGAATGATTTTGCTCATAGTTCTGCTATATCATGGCTGAGCTGAGGCTTAACAGCATGTACTGGTGTTAAGTAAAAAGCCAAGACTGTTAGTGTCACATAACCTGACCTGATCTGACAGACTTATATAGATGGTTTTTCCCTTTCAAACAAGAAAAAGAAAAATTATATGAAAGAAAGAGAAAAAACACCTTCTTGGACAAAGCTTTTATTCATAACTCATCTCATCTTTATTTAGCAAGTTTTATTGAGTAAGTTATAATGTCTATATTTTCCATTGTTAATTTTCTTCCAGAGTGGGTGTGAGAAAATATTGTATACAATAGAAAGCTGCAAATAAGTGGGTATGGCTTCAGTTAGGTGCCAAAGGAACTGTTGATGGTTCGTTGAGTTCATCATCTTCATTTTAAGAGACGTATACTCTTTAGTGGTTGTGACAAATCTGATAGTATGTTATTTTGCTACTTGTCTTGTTGCTATTTTACATCATCGTCTCTCTTATGTCTAATGTTCTGAAATCTGACTGTATCACAATTTTCATGATTTCTCTCTCTCTCTCTTGCTCAAGCTCTGGTATTTTGTGTTATATCTTCATATAAACGAAGACACATTATATCCTCATCTCAAAACAAGAAACACTTGAAATAACTCTTGATGACCAAGTCCACTTTGCAAATCTTTAATATGTAGAAATACAGCTCACTGCTTCTTTAGATCAGGCAAAAGAAAACCACTGAAACCTATTCTCTCCTTTTTTTAATGTTGTTCAGTCAGGAAGGAAAAGCACTCCTCATGATCCTTTACAGCCCTCCAACGCTGGTGAGAGGGAAGAGGGAACCTCAGACTGGAGGCTAGACACAAATGCTTGAAACAGAGTGGACTCTGCTAAAAGCACGTAATGACCAAGTATGTAGCCACCTAAATAGGCTACTGCAGGATTTGAACTCAGAATGCAAAGATCCAAAACAAATATAGCAAGGCATCCTGGTCTTCAATGTAACAACTCTACCAGCCCGCCACCATAGGTTGATACTTTTATTTATTCACCCAGAAAGATGGAGGACAAAATTGACCTTGTCAGGATTTGAATTCAAAATTCAAAAAACCAGCAAGGCATTCCATCCATGCTCTAGCAACTGCTATTTTCCACCTTCAATCTCTACAAAAAAAAAAATAATAATAATAATAATAATAAACTTCAATGTTACCTCAATAAGCAAAAGTTATGTGGCATTATAATCAAAGAATATATAAATTAAGAGAACTCAGTATAGTTGTTGTGATGATTGAAAAAGTTTGTCATTTTGATGAAATGATCAAGTATAATGACCAGTTGGGAGTAAATAGATTAAAAAGTTAGAGACATGAAGTAGATGAAAAGATGCTCACTGTGTGAGTGATGTAAGTTACAAAGAAGCAAGAATACAAGTGAGCAACATGAAAAAGAAGTAGGAAAATTAGGTAGCAGAATTGGAGGTAAATATTAAATTACCAACATTCCAAAAAGGAAAATCAGCCACAGTTTACTGAGTCAGTGGGTTGTTTTCAGATTAAGGTATTGCTGAACACCAAAGATAGAGAGGTGGTGGTGAAGAATTTGTCAAAGGAGTTGAAATAGCAAGTCACATTGTAGACATTTAACAGATCACCACTCACCTTACTACCTCTCTGTATGTGGAATTAATGAGTTTCATGGTCCAATGGTGACTCACCAACTTAGAGAACAACAGCTCATTTTCCAAGTAGGAACTTCAACTCTTGGTGGTTTGAATACTTACCTCCAAATTCACCACTCACTCCGCAACTGTTTCTTTGTAATTGTGTGTCCATCATTGATTAATTCAATTACTACTACCACTTCCTCTCACCAACTGCCTCTCTCCCTAAACAGCTCACATGAACCAACTGTCTCCTTAAGTGCAAGGGGGTGCTCAAAAGTTCCTGACTTTAAGGGTATCATGAAAGGCCTGGTTGAAGGCTCAACCTTCTGAGTTCTTTTACAGAGCTTAGAAAAACTGAAGGATCACTGCAATAAGTGTGTGAATCTGAGAGGAGAAAATGTTGAATAAAATTATATTTAACTGATCCTTCTGTATTTTCTTTTACCCAAAGCCAGGAACTTTTCAGCAACCCCTCATAGCTCACACTAACTGCTTCTTTCTCAGCTTTCTTCCTTCACACTCCTGCAGCATTCCTTATGCATTGCAATATTTTCTCATCTACTTTCTTTCCTCATTTTTTTAATTTTTGCTAGTTATTAGTTGAGCAATTCATCAAAGGATCTGTTTCTGAAATATCAGACTGTTTCACTTCTCATAGCAAAGAAACATTGATACTTACAAATTCCCTTGAATCTTATTACTATTACTTTTGTCACTAGGTTCCTTGAATTTGAGATTTTACCCAAAATGAGTCAAATTTGGGTCAACAAAAAGCCAAGGAAAATTAGTGTCAAAAATTAGGTTGAACGATAAGAAAAATCAATCTCTTTTTCACATATTTCTGTCAATAAATATATATTTATTATCAGTTACTTTTATCTTTTCTTTTCAAACTGTTATTTGCTTTTTTGTTTAGGTGAAAATCAGTCAAATTTACTTGGCCACAATATATCATATGCTAGATAACACATGAATGACATTTTAAAAGACTTGTTTAATGTGAGTGCCAGTTTTTGAACTCCTGATCTTTAGGTGAGTTGTTTAGTGCTCTGACCCTAAAGATACTTATTTGGTCTTAAGCATACATTTTACCAGACACATAACTGCAGTAGAAATAACTATATGGAAAGTTGCTAGATTAAGATATGTATTGTATAGTCATAGCACTCAATAATATCAGACATATTTTATAGTAATTTTTAATATTAGGCCAAAGCCACAAAATATGGAAGCAAGGTGAATACCTGAGTACTTGTTTGATGACCTTGGAAGGATGAAAGGCAAAGTCAGCCTCAGCAAGATTTGAACTCAGGCAGTAAAAGTATGTTACTAAATATTGTAAAGTATTCTGCCCATAACTCTACCAATTCTGTTAATCCTTATCAAGCATACTAAAGTGACCAGCACTGGAAGCTTGGTAAACTTTGATATAACTTTTAAAGGATCTGCAAGTTGGTGTTTGATGGTTTGTATAGTGTCACCACCAGTATTTTGTTTGTAGTCAAGATCAAGATACTTAATGCACAAATGGCCTTGGCATACAATTCAACAATTGATTGAAATGTCTTCTAGGTTGGTACTGCAAGGTATGCAAAACTTGCTGTTGTAGGTAGTGGCTACACAGTACATTTGATAACAGTTTCATTATCATTGTTAAATTCAGTTCTTCTTATAGGAAACATTATCTGCAATAAACTTGTCATATCCAGAAAGGCATTTGTCATTCTTCTACTTAGTAGCATATAAACCAGAAATTAGTATCGATCTAGTAGAATGCAAAATATGGTCAAACTTATGATATTTGAAGCTAACTATAAAATGTACACACAGAAAAATCTATTCTTTGGGATCGTAGTGTCAAGAGATGAGCTGTTAATATGAGATTTCAAATTACATTTGCTACTTGGATATTCTTTTGTCACATGAAACTTGTTCCATCTAATTTTGATTTAATAGACATACAGTTTGCTGATAAGATGAAACATTTTAAAATGTATTTATACCAGGTTCCACTTATAGGATCAGTCTGTCTTTCACTTCTTGGATTGAAAGCTTCGTGTCAGTCAAGACAATTGTTTCCAATACAGCACCTTGGTCCATAATCGAATATTTCACTCTATATGAGACTTAATCTGCAGTTAGGAATACCACATCTTAAAGAACTGTATGGGATTAAATACTAACAAAAATCTCATCATTAAAGAAAAGATATTGCCTGAAGAAAACCATTCCACATTATTAATATTTTGCCTGTCCAATGCATTTTCATAAGTTGGTCCTAAATGCTCATGGTTGTTTTCAGATTTTTAGTTAGCCCTTGTTTTATATGTTCTGAGTAATGTAAGGCTTTTCTTTCCTAAGTCTCAAGTTACTCTAGTAGTTAAAAATAATTGGGAATGTATATCATATATGATGCATAGACACTAGAGAAATATGTCCTGTGTATCACATGATATACAAGACAGGCAAAGGATTAACACGCAATTGGTACAGATAAACTTGATGCAAATTTTATCTGTTGGAAGAGAGAAATTAGAATGTTTCCTGTAGACTGAAAAATAAAATTCTATATAGTTCTGAGAAGTTCCACTGAAATAACCATCTCTCATTCTGTCTTGAGAATTGTTATCTATTATTTTTCACTTTAAACTAGCACTCTGTCAGTTATGACAATGAGGGTTCCAGTTGATCCAATCAATGGAACAGCCTGCTCATGAAATTAACGTGCAAGTGGCTGAGCACTCAACAGACACATGTACCCTAAGTAAATCTCAGGAAAATTCAGTGTGACACAGAATATGACAAGGCTGGCTCCTTTGAATTGCAGGTAGTACTCATTTTTGATTGCAAACTGGTCAACAAGTCTCCAACAGCAGGGAAGAAAAGTCTAATCCTAGATGGACGAAGCAAGATTGAGTATAACCAAAAAAGTTATATCACATCTATGTGGAGAAAAGAAATCAGTTAAAAAAACTCACTGGTATAAGCTCATGAAGAAGGCTTAATGACCTGTCTAACCTCAAAGCTGTAGACTTATGAAACAGACATTCTGATGTGATAATGTACATTAGCAGTACCCATGAACATTCTACACTTAGTTTAAAATTTGTAAGATGATTATACATAATCATGAAATATATTTTTTGAAATTGTACTTTGTTAGAAACAGTTAATTCTTTAGGTGGTCCACGTAGGTAGTACTGAAATCTTAGGAGATAACATCCCTGAAAGAGATGTTACACACTTGTCACATCTTCTGTCTTGAGAATTGTTATCTATTATTTTTCACTTTAAACTAGCACTCTGTCAGTTATGACAATGAGGGTTCCAGTTGATCCAATCAATGGAACAGCCTGCTCATGAAATTAACGTGCAAGTGGCTGAGCACTCAACAGACACATGTACCCTAAGTAAATCTCAGGAAAATTCAGTGTGACACAGAATATGACAAGGCTGGCTCCTTTGAATTGCAGGTAGTACTCATTTTTGTCAGCTGAGTGAATTGGAACAATGTGAAAGAAAGCGTCTTACTCAAGAACACAACACACTGCTGGTAATCGATATCATGAGCTGAATACCCATAAGCACTAAACCAAGCACCTTCAACATTTTCCACTTTACGTAAAAAGTAAACAAATTTAGGCATAGGAGTGGCTGTGTGGTAAGTAGCTTGCTTACCAACCACATGGTTCCGGGTTCAGTCCCACTGCGTGGCATCTTGGGCAAGTGTCTTCTACTATAGCCTCGGGTCGACCAAAGCCTTCTGAGTGGATTTGGTAGACGGAAACTGAAAAGAAGCCTGTCGTATATATATATATATATATATATATATATATATGTGTGTGTGTGTGTGTTTGTTCCCTCCCCCCCAACATCGCTTGACAACCGATGCTGGTGTGTTTACATCCCCGTAACTTAGCGGTTTGGCAAAAGAGACTGATAGAATAAGTACTAGGCTTCCTGGGGTTGATTTGCTCGACTAAAGGCGGTGCTCCAGCATGGCCACAGTCAAAAGACTGAAACAAGTGTAAAAGAGTAAAAGAGCAGAATGAATCTGTCTATAATATTGTGCTATTGTATGACTAAGTTGGTAAAGCTTTAACAAATCTTAATACACTGTATTACATCCTTATTTTCATATCAGAGGAAAGTTCATATGGCTAGACTTGAACCTACAGTCACAACGACTGAAACATGATAGCTACCCATTAAATTGTGGATTCTAAAAAAAGAACATACAAGTAATTTAGGTACAGACATGGCTGTAAGGTTAAAAAGTTTGCTTCATAATTGTGTGGTTCTGGATTGGGCCTCACTACACAGTATCTTTGGCTAAAGTTTTCTGCTATAGCCTAGAGCTGATTCATGCCCTGAGTGAAATTTTGTAAGCAGAAATATGGAAGCAGACGGTGTGTGCATGTGGCAAGCACATATGAATGTGTGTTTACAGTTATGTCACGTAAAACCAGTCATGTTGTTGATGTGCTTTAACATAGCAGTTCAACATAAAATATGTACCATATTTAAAAATATTGATTGGGATTGATATGCTAGACTAAACCCTTGAAAGTGGTGGCCCAGCCTGGCCACAATCCAATAACCAGTAAAAGACTAAATGAACAAAAAAAATATATATGCTGTACTTAATTCAATTTATTCATGTTACAATAATTACAACAATTATGGCATGTTTGATTATGATTATGTCTTTAATTACACCCTAACTTAGCCTTTAAGATGTATTTATATTTATATATATATATAAGTATGTACAGCATATCTCAGCATGTCTTCCATACTTGTAACAAAATAATACTTTCAGTTAACCCATAAATGGCGACATCATCAACTGATGCCAAAGCATCACTTTGTCAAATGTGCCTAACTGTAAGTGACCCTTTTTGATGGGAGAAATCAAGTTGCAAATCAAAGATTTATATAGCTAATGAAGAAGTTTTTTCTGACTTACCTTCAACAAATGTGGTAGATGATGATATTCCAGGTAGCATGAGATGCTTCAACATTTGCTACTTGGATATTCTTTTGTCACATGAAACTTGTTCCATCTAATTTTGATTTAATAGACATACAGTTTGCTGATAAGATGAAACATTTTAAAATGTATTTATACCAGGTTCCACTTATAGGATCAGTC
>NC_068981.1:129948326-129950826 GCF_001194135.2 Octopus bimaculoides
AGACTAACAATTATTATAGCTTTTGTAGTTATTTAAAATGAAAATAGATACAAAAATTACCCTTAAGAAATACTTTTTTTTAATTTTTAGCCCATTTGGCACACACATTTATGCAACCCTTTCCTGCTGTCTAAGGGTTAAATATGCCATAAGATGTTGAGCGTGGCCGTTTTCGTGCGGGTGACACGTAAAAGCACCCACTACACTCTCTGAGTGGTTGGCGTTAGGAAGGGCATCCAGCTGTAGAAACTCTGCCAAATTAGATTGGAGCCTGGTGTTGCCATCCGGTTTCACCAGTCCTCAGTCAAATCGTCCAACCCATGCTAGCATGGAAGGCGGACGTTAAACGATGATGATGATGATGATGATGATGATGATACACTTCATAAACATTTTAGATGCAGAGAAAGAGAGGGAAAAGGAGACTGAGCTAACTAAGGAGGCAGTGATATTATGAACTCCCTTTCCATTATTGAATTTAAGTCTCCATTTCATTTTCATCCTCTTTCTGTTGCATGTTTACTTTAACACCCACTTTTACTCAACCTCTCACTTCTTAAAATCCTTATTTTCTCTAACTCTTCATTGATTTCAGTATTTCCACCTCTCTTTTTCCTGTTCTTTCCTTCACTGTCTTTGTATCATTCTCCATTTACCATTATCAACACCAATGCCACTGCCAGCATCACTACCATAACTACCGACAGTTTATTTCTTATATTGTTTGCGCTACTTGCACAGAATTACACTTCCCTATTATATTGCCAAATAAGTATTATTTACATACATTGCAAAAAACTTACCTCTGAACAAATTACTTGTGTATAGAAAGCAGAGTTCCCCATCTCCATTCCACCAATTATTCCCATTCACATTAATGAGCGATGTGCAAGGGTCTGAAATTTCCTTGATGTTCCCTATGTCTACAGAGAGCAGTCCCCCACATCCTTTACTAGAGTGCTTTGTTGTTTTGCAATGGAAAAATGCAAATGAAGAAGGTAGGTCCTCTCTAGTACTGGAGAACACCTACACTTGCATAGACCTGGCAGAATGAAAACTGATAGAGGCTGAGAAGTATGATAACCTTCATTTTCAGCTTCCCATCCACGGTAACCCAATTAAGCTTTCATCTGCTGAACCACCTTGTTATACTCTCACATCTCTCCTTTTTCATTGTACCATGTTTCTCCATGTAACTAGGAATGGTATTAGATCTGCCTGACCCTCTAATCTGTTTCACACATTCTTCTATTCATTGAATCATGATACTTGATTATTAAGAGATGGCAATTCTCTTTTACTACTATCTCTATCACTCTACCTCTTTCTCCACTGAATACACTTCTGCATGAAGGATTACATATCAGAATGTAATTAATACACCCTACTATTACCCTTATTTTGACTGTCAATTACTTATTACTCTCTTTCACCATTGTGCCACCACTATCTCCCATTACATCTCACCTTATTCTATCTCTTCCTTAACTTAAACCCTACTGTTCCTCCTTTCACCCACTAACTCTAATTCTTCTGTCATTCTCTCTCTCTCTTTCTCTTCACCTTTTCTATCCTCTTAAGCATTTTGCCTTGGACAAACAAATTTTATAGTATAGTAAGGTCCCTCAGCCTTGTGGGGCATAAAGCAATCTAGTGTTGGTGCTAGGTTTTCAAGTGATATTCTGTCAGTTACGACAATGAGTGTTCCAGTTAATCTGATCATTGGAACAGCCTGCTTCTGAAATTCATGTGCAAATGGCTGAACACTCCACAGACATGTGTACCCTTAACATAGTTCTCAGGGAGATTCAGTGTGACACAGAATGTGACAAGGCTGGCCCTTTGAAATACAGGTACTACTCATTTTTGCCAGCTGAGCAGACTGGAGCAATGTGAAATAAAGTGTCTTGCTCAAGGGCACAATGCATTGCTGGGAATTGAACTCACAATCGTGAGCTGAGTACCCTAACCACTAAGCTATGCTCCTTCATGGTGCCAAGTACACTATAAAATAGAAGACAAATGAATTGAGACAACATAGGGTTGAGAGGAATGCCTCAATCTGGCTGTGGGCATGATAGTGTTGATACCTTGACAAAATATACCTGGTATTGTTTATAAAGTGGTTTTAGTTAGGAAGTGCATTGAACCACAGAAGTTATGCCTCAAATAAAATACATAAGTAAGATGTGGTCCTCCAAGTCATTTAGGAGGCAATATCGCCAAATAAAAACTTGGAATCATAGACCCATCCAACCTGTGCCATTAGGAAAAGCAGCTATAAAATGCTGATGAGGATATATATATATATATATATAGAATATAAAGAAAAGTCAGGACGTATGAGATGAATATATTTATTTTACCAGTTGATATCCCATAGGATGACGATTGTTTTGCAGCCAACATCATACAAAAATAATTTTAGTGTATAATTAATTATTTTACATGTCTTCTATAAATTGCATAAACCTATTGTACATTTTACAAACGAATGCAG
>NC_068981.1:129953326-129964601 GCF_001194135.2 Octopus bimaculoides
AGAAAAATATGGTATGAACAGAATTCTAAGATGTAATTTTAGAAAGGAGAGGTTAAATAAATGCTTACTATGGAATCAGAATGTGAATTAGATGAGTAATAGGTGCCTTAGTGTGTTTAGTTTAAAACGGTATGCAGTCAGAAATATTAGAGGAGCAGAGTTTGTAGCAAAAAGAGTAGTTCTAGTATTGAAAATTGGAGAGTGAAGGCAGGTGAAAGCTTACTGAGTGAACACACTTTAAGTTTGTGCTTTAATGTAATGCAAAAATGCCTATCTTATGTGGTATGCATGGTTTCAGATATCTGAGCAGTGCTGTAGCATAAATCATATATGTTTTATGTTTTAAAAGGTGATAGTGATGAAAACCATAGAAGAAACCACTGAGAGCCCTCAAAACAACAAATATATAATGTAGGGGTCTTAGAAAGCTTAACATATGCTGTGGTGGAATTGCCTGAAAAGAAAGCTTGTGATTTGACTGTTTTATCATTATAAATATATCTTAGAAAAATTTCATAGCTTATTATGAGATGTTTACAGTCCTGACTCATATTTAAGTTGTTATTCATGAAGTATACAATTTCAGTCCTGATCTTTTTAGGAACTGGATTGAAGGTGTGTAGATTGTAATAACTGAACGAAAACTGTTACTTGACCAATGTTTTCATCAAATTAAAACTTAAAATGTCAACTGAAACATGAGCATCTTATAACATTTTCTTGTGAATATGTTTCTTTTAGAGACATAAGTAAAACTCTGCAGTTTATATTTGCCAAATGTTAAGTCAATAAAGGCGTAAAATTCAAGAATATTGATTTTTCACACTGGCACTATACTACAGATAAGTAACTCATTACATGACTAGTACCTATTCAACTAATCCCACAAAGATGCAAGATGAAGTAGTAAAATGTCATTAAAACTGGAGAATGAGAGAATTAAATACTTTAAGTGTTCAGTCTAACATTTTTCATCAGACTTCATCCAACCTTAAATTCAAGGAGATTGAAAAACAAAACAAAGTTTCTGAGTTTACTATTTTTTTCTCATTTTTTAATTTTGTTTTTTTTTTGCTTTTATATAGTAAGAAAAAAGTTATGTTGTTCATGGGGCTTCTTACTATGGTTGTAATTGTTTGTTTTGCTAGCTACCAACTTCTCACAAGAAGAGTGCTACAGTTTGAAACTGGCTGTCCATCTACACAGTGTAAACAAACAGGGTACAGTATCTTCTAAAAGGAGGTAGGCAGGCAGGCATTGATATAATAACCTAAGTTTAGTCTTCGTCATAATGATGTTGCTGTAGAATGGTTCGTTGGTAATACAGAATCCATACATTTTTTAGCTTCTTCGGTTAAATCCTTAGCTTCTCCTTTCAGTTTACCAATCACCCATTCCATTGCTTGTCGGCCCTGCAAAAACAAAGACAATTAGTGAATTATTGAAATAAAGGATTATAAACTATTTTCAAAATATGTCATAGTGTCACTTCTAATGAGTAAATGAGGAGATTTTTAAATGATTGCTTCACCATTTAAATACTACAACACCAAACTTTCCCTCTAATAAATCTCTAGTCTGAAATCAATATGCTCAGATATTAATTTGAACATATTGGGACTAGCTGAATAACAGATAAAGAAAATTATATATATATATCATATAATGGAGTCGTTTATTTGTTGAAAGAGTTGTCTTGTGAATCACTTAAATATGAATTAGGACTGGAACCAGTTTTGGGTTCATTCAGTCAACTTGATCAAGTAGAAGTTTAGCAGCATAACACGTTGATGGATTTATAGATTGTTCAAACTAATAAGTTCTGGCCATGTTGAAATACTTTCTTTCTAAAATGAAACATCATGAATTGATGTGTCAACCTAATGCCATGCTAATGTGTTCTGCCTTGTTCCAATTTAGAATGCGTAAAATTTGAACTTGTGGTCACTGTTGTCAGTAGAATATAATAAACATGATAATTAAAAGTTTGTTTTCCATTTTTTATGCTTCAAATACAAAAACAAATTAATAAAAAATTAAAATCTTCACCTTGCCAGCATTGTTTGATATTGTATCAGTTAAAATTCCTTCTAAATAACTTGATAATGGGATGCCTTTCACATTAACAATGGCTTCTTGTTTAAGGAGTGTACTGCAAGAAGTAAAATAAGAAACATTCAACAATTAGAAAATTTGGTATTAAAACAGAACACAAAAACTTTGAGATGATGTGCTTTCAAGTAATGTTTTTTTAAATCCTCTTTAATCCTTTAACATTTAAAATGACCATATCCAGCCCAAATATTGTACCTGATCTATGTTCAAATCAACCAGATCTAGCCTCTTACACTTGCCCTACAATGTCATTCTAAAAATGACAATCATAACATCAAAATCTCAAAGCTATGAGATAATGTTAACAAATAGGCATTACATTTGACAGAGTAATCTGAATGTGAAAGGGTAAACATCCTATTTCTAAGAATACACATCCTTTAAATTAGTGAAAAACCAAAATGGATAAGAAAGTTGAAGCATCTGGAGATGATCAACAAACTAGAATAGATAGAAACAAACAAAACTGCGGTTGGTATGGAAAAATACCTGCTGCCCAACAGTAACTCC
Source organism: Octopus bimaculoides (assembly GCF_001194135.2). NCBI lineage: Eukaryota > Metazoa > Mollusca > Cephalopoda > Octopoda > Octopodidae > Octopus > Octopus bimaculoides. The sequence continues at coordinate 129,955,952 of NC_068981.1, forward strand.
TAAAAAAAATATAGACATATGATAATTAAATAAGTTTAGCTACTGGAAAGAATAATTCAATTTAAAGAAACAAACAACACTAATGACTGTGATGATGATAATAAATAGAACAAAAGAAGGATGCTTCTTTTTGATAACAGTAAAGAGATAAGGGTGCCCTAAATGTTTACAGGTCAACCCCTTAGCATTCAGCTTATTTTATCAAATGCACAGATATAGCCAGTTTAAACACTAAAGGGCTAAACAGACAAACAGTGAAACAAAGTAGACACACAGGCAGTCAGAAAAAAATGGGAAGTAGTTCAAAACAAAACAGGTCAATTATGATCACTTAACTTTGAACTATCAAAAGACAAATTATGGGTTGCCTCATAATTTGTTTGAAGTCTGAGTTTACTATTTTTTTCTCATTTTTTAATTTTGTTTTTTTTTTGCTTTTATATAGTAAGAAAAAAGTTATGTTGTTCATGGGGCTTCTTACTATGGTTGTAATTGTTTGTTTTGCTAGCTACCAACTTCTCACAAGAAGACTTCAAGGCATTCTAAGACTAATTCATATATTGTTTTGAAAAAATGTAGAAGTCATTTCAGTTTATGTGGAAATCTGCCAGAAACAGCAATTATAGATTTATATCTATAATTACTAAATATTTAATTACAAGTCATTGACTGGCAGGAACTGTAGAGCATTGAGGTTAATAATTTATGATATCTAGTTTTGCTTCTGTTTTGAATTTATGCCCCAATTTTAATCACAGTCAATAAGTACCAGAAATATATTTGAACTGATTCCATAAACTATAGCCTATGGGATTTTATGACCATTCCACATTATACTAATATATTCCTGCTGTGAAAAAATAGGATGGTAATTGCAATATTTTTTTAATGAATTTCCTAATAATCATAAAATGTTTGTTGCAGTTCAGACTATTTAAACCTTTAGCATTTAAACTGGCCATGTCTGGCCTAAATATTCTACTAGTTTTATGTTTAAACTGGTCAGATCTAGTCTGTCATATCTAGCCGACAATGTTATTCTAAAAACAAACAATCACATCATCATAATCTTTAAGCTTGGATATAATGCATGATTAATTCAAAACAATGTAAATAAATAAGCATTATATTTGACAGAATAATCTGAATGCTAATGGGTTAAATCACAATTTTAACACTGTGGGGATACTTTCAAGAGAAAGACAGAATCCAGAACAAAAGAAATGCATTACAAGGGTGGCCCTTACATATATTTATGACTGTTGCTCTTTGAGTGAACATTTTACTATGTGATGCTTTACACAGAACAGTGAAACCAATTAAATCAACAGTGTTGAGCCAAGCTTCTGAAGTCACTAAATAAAGTGCTAGTTTAGGGCAGTGGAATGAGGAAATTGATAGAATGTCAGTCGGGATGCCTTACAGTATTTGTTCCAGTGCTTTGTTCTCCAAGTTCAAATCCTGTCATAGCATACTTAGGTGGTAGACTTAGTCAGTCATCTGGTTTAACACTAGCATCTTGTCCTTGAGTGTTTTTAATAGAGTTCACTTCATTGCAAGCTTCCTCCCTCCCACCACACTCATCAGTTCTCTCAGAATCATGGGCACATATATAATAAACTTATCAAACACTGGTACTGTACAGTATCCACAGCTAAGACTCTTTCACTTTCACAGACTCTTTCACAGTTTCTTAACTGTAGTTATAATGAATAGATTTAGCTAATTGTCATAAGCAGCCAGGACGAGTGTTTTGTTAATTAGTAAAACTGAACTCAAATCTTCCTATGGACTTCAATCAAACAATAGAAAACGACTTAAGAATACTTCCCCTTGAAATCCTTAGGAAGTGGTTGATGACAAACATTTAAGATATTTTCTTCATAAAATTAGTAAGCTAACGATGCAGGCATCAGTAGCTTAGTGAGAGCCCCCAGTACCCCAGTGTGGTGAGGTATTCTTTTGCATCTTTACCTTAATGGGCATGAAAGGCCATAGGACATTTCAAACCTTCTCATATCTCCACTCCACCTGGGATATGGACATGCAGTTAAAAATGTTGGATTGGGTTCTGGGTTCATTCCTACTGCATAGCAACTAGAGCAAGTATCTTCTACTACAACCTTGGGTTTACCAAGACCTTGTAAATAAAATGTGGTCAATAGAAACAACAGAATCATTCCACGCACACACACACACACACACACACACACACAGAGCAGTGTGAATTGACAAAACTGGTGCAACTAAATGCAGTAGTATTTTGGTTTCTGTTATGGTTATGCCCCTTCGTGGATGAGCACAAAATAAATACCAAAGTACTGGAGTTGATATAATTAACTAAAGCTCTTTTGGCTGTGTTCCAGTGCAATAAGAAATTCAAATATTTTTTCTAGAAAATCTGCCAACTGGAAATATGCTGCGCGTGGGAAGGCCCGGCAGCCCAGGTGAAACCTAAATCTAAGGCCTCAGCCAGTCCACTTATGCGTACCTTCCTTCATTGTACACTAAACTCCACTTGCGAAGACCTGTTGAGGCAAGTGAAATCGAAATTGAGTTAAATTCGACGACTGGCACCCATGCCAACGTCGTCTCCTTCATTGGACACGAAACTCAGCTTGCGAAGACTTATTGGGGCAAGCGAAAGCGAAATTGTGATGGCACCTGTGCCCAGCGTCGCCTTTCTGGCACTTGTGCCCGCGGCATGTGTAAGGACTTTCGAGCGAGATCGTTGCCAGTGCCCTTGGACTGGCTCTTGTGCGGGTGGCACATAAAATACACCATTTTGAGCGTAGCCGTTGCCAGTACCGCCTGACTGGCCTTCGTGCCGGTGGCACGTAAAAGCACCCACTACACTCTCTGAGTGGTTGGCGTTAGGAAGGGCATCCAGCTGTAGAAACTCTGCCAAATCAGATTGGAGCCTGGTATAGCCATCTGGTTTCACCAGTCCTCAGTCAAATCGTCCAACCCATGCTAGCATGGAAAGTGGATGTTAAACGACGACGATGATGATGATGATCAAAGACATATGGAGGTTTTGCTTTTAGTGAAGGAGGGATTATTTTCCCAGCTAACATCAACCAGTAGATCTGCAGTGTATTATATACTTAAAAACAGATACTTTACAGCTGAATTCCCTCCCAAATACAGAAAGATGTGTTAAGTGACAGTAAAACATTTTAGTTGGCTCCAAATTGATCAGAGTAATGTCCCTTATCACAAGACGCAGCATAAAATTTGAACCAAAAAAATATCAGCTTACCCAATTTAATTGCAAAATTAAATTTCATGATCATTCTAGTAACAATGTTAAATATCTACCAAAAACTAGATTTTAGTATTTACTGCAATAATCTCAACTTATCTGAACAGAAAATAGTTTTAAACATGACATAACTTGACAAAAGATAGACTGGTATATGAAACTGCTTTCTGCAGTTAAGGGTAATGAAATTTTGAGTCAATAAACAGGATTTCCACAGTTAAAGGGTTAACTTCTTGAATACTGAAATGTTTACCTTACTAGAAACAACTTCATCAAAGAAGCAAGTTTCTCATATGAGACTCTGATGAAGCTATAAAATATTACTCAAGCACTCAAGTATGAGTCCATTGCACTTCATAGCAGAAACAGTAGTAAGCTAATGAAGTTCATAAGGTAATCGTTTATTTCTTTGTCATCTTATTTTCTTATACAAGGTGTTGACAGTAGGTAACAACAAGAAACAACAACCTACTCTCCTTTAATATCAAATATTGGTTTCAAATTTTAGCACAACCCCAGTAATTTTGGGGTTGATTACATTGACCCCAGTGTTCAACTTATTTCACTGACACCAAAAGGATGAAAGGCAAAGTTGACCTCAATGGAATTTGAACTCAGAACATAAAGACAGACAGAATGCTGCAAAGAATTTTGCCTGGTGTGTAAACAATTCTGCTAGCTCACTGCATATCTCTAATATTAGATATTGATAGCTAACATAAAGCATAGTGAGAGAGGGAGAGAGCAAGATGGTGGAGGGGAAAGTGCTTCAGGCAGAGAAAAGCTGTTTTTCAGGATAATAGATTACAAAATCAAATTTTAGTTTGAAGAATATGTCCTAACATTCAAATATTGTTTTCAGTTGATTCAAATAAAATTTTAATGTTATATAGTTGACTTACCTAGATTTATCTTTGGGATCAGGACAATATGTTAAGTTTTCATCAATAGATACAATATTATAGAATGTTAACTGGAAAACAAAATGTTAGAATTGTCACTAAAGAACAAAAGAGAACTGCATCAATAATTAAAAAAAAAAATTTTTCTAGCAATAAATCCAATTTTCTATAGTAGTATGGGTGGGATATGCTTTGCAAATTTATATATTTTGAATATTGTTGGGTCAGTTAATTTTATAACTGGATTCTTTTCTCCATCTATGAAGCAGAAGAAAATTTGTTTTTAGATAAATCAAGCAGAATCATGTTAATGTCTAGAGAAGTGCAATACATAAGTATAAATTAGAAGTCCCTTTTCATTGTCATTGTGGTAGATCTTTGTCATTGAACAATGAAATTTCAGAAGTTCAAACAACTGAATTACCTGCTCCTGAATTAAAGTATGAGTGGCTGAGCATTCCAAAGACGTGTGTACTCTTAACACAATTCTCAAATAGAATCAGCATGACAGTGAGTGACAAGGCTGTACATCTTGAATTCATCATCATCATTATCACAATCTAGCATGGGTTAGGCAATCTACCCCATGAACTTCTATACAGCTTCCATGTATCCAATTTCACAAGATATGGGTCAACTCCAAGCTAAAGAAAATTTGCCCATGATGCCACACAGTGGAATCAAACCTGAAGCCTTGTGGTTGCCAAACAAACTTCTTAACCATTCGACCATACTGTACCAACACTGTTGTAACACACATATAAAAAAAAATATACTCCACAATAAGGGGTAACTTCCTCACATGAGATAGGCTAGCCATTTCAATCTCTGACACACTACACTGCATTCAGATGAAGAAAAAGTACTCTAACAATTTCATAACAAAGTATCTCAGACACATACTTGTAAAATAAATCTCACAATCCTACTGATTCATACTGATTCATATATACATTTTTGTTTGACTTTGGTCAATAAGTGTTATTTCCTGTATGTTTCTATCCAGAAATCAAAAGAAATGACTATTATTCCCTTCAAACTTAGCTTTTGTGACATGGACATCAATGTTTTGAAGTTGACCTATTTCCCATTACATTTCAGACAGATTCAGCACTGAGTTGCTGTGGCAGAAATATTGTTATAGCAAATATTCTGCTCAATGTCACATATTTGCTTGTCAGTTGCTTGACCACTTGCATAACCACTTGAGCATGTCTCTTAGTGACTGACAATATGTACATCTCTGATCATGAGCAGTAGTGGGGGAGCATCATAGCCATGTGTTGAGAGAAATTCTTAGGAGTTTGAATAAGTGTAACAAAAGCCATTTTTCATGCGTTCTAGGGGTAAGCAAATAGGAAATAACAGCTACTATTGAAGGACAAAAATTGTGTTACACAGCGTTATTAAACCATGCATCTTAATTCTCATAAGTAAAAATTATAATTGGAGTGAGCATTCTGGTAATCTAATCTTAATTGCAACAGTAATATTACTAAGTGTTGAAAAATTACTAGCTATAACAATCAAAAACGCTCATTTTCTCTTTATGAATTTAAGATTTCTTACTTCTAATAGTCTTATTTTGAGAATGAATGAATAGATAATGTGGACAATACACATGTCACATTAACTCCACTTTTGCTCTTTTAGTGTAGAGATCAAATCAAATGATGGCCACCAAAATAATTTTTTGCTCCTCCCCCTCCCCCATTATATTTCACACACACACACATAAACTAACAATACAACATTAAAAAAGGTAACTTACGTTTCGTGTTTGTAAGGTCATTCGTTTAGAGCGTGGGTCAACTTCTGAGATTTCACTAGCAAAACATGTTCGGTCAATGCCAACAATCTGGATAAAATATAAAATAAAATTGCAATAATTTTTATTTCATCTCTACAGAATATAATGATAATTATGATGTAAATTAATTTCTATTTCAAATGTGCAAGTCAGAGGGATACTACTATTTACTTACTTTGTCATAACTATCTTTTATCTTTTATTTGTTTCAATCACTGGACTGTGGCCATGCTGGGGTACCACTTTAAAGGGTTTTAGTTGAAAAAAATCAATCCCAGTATTTTCTTTTTCTCTTTTTTTAAACCTAGTACTTATTCTATTGATCTCTTATGTCAAATTGCTAAGTTTGGCATAGGAGATCAATAGAATAGCAGTTGTCAAGCAATGGTGGGGGACAAATACAAACACACACGCACACATACATTACAGGTTTCTTTCAGTTTTTGTCTAACAAATCCCCTCACAAGGTTTTAGTAGGCCAGGGGATAAAGTAGAAAACACTTACCCAAAGTGCCATGCAATGGGACTGAAACCAGAACCATGTGGTTGGGAAGCTAACCTCATACCATTCAGGCACATATTATTTACAAACTAATATTTTTATTTTCAGTACAGTATTCCTTGCTTAGTTGATAATTACATAAACTGTGGTTAATTAGAATTAGCAATGTAAATAGCTTTCATTAATGCTTCAATTTAAAAAATGTAACAGCCATAAATTAATTTGACAACTGTAAAGATTTAATCTATTTTAACAGGTGAGAAAGAAGTCTATTAATCTGAAAATGATATAACAATTTCAAGAAAAGTATTTTCTTCAAAATGACTAATAACAGCTAATATAAATGAAACTGAAGAAATACTTACTCTAGTTACCCAAGGCTGTAATCCCCAGGAAGTACTAAGAAGTCGATGAGTTTTCAAGACACCATTTCTATCAACATACCGATCAACAATATCAACACCTACAACACTTTGTGTTATAGGGTTAGGGTATTTTTGCCATGCAGCATTCACTACAGTTTCCCATGGGTGTCTGAAATAAAATATTAATATTTTAAATGATTCTTGCTAGAAAATAAATACTAAAAATAATTACAATCACACTCGAAATGAAACAAAAAAAAAAAAACATCATCATTATCATCCTTTAAAATCCATTTTCCATGCTGGCATGGGTTGGACATGTAGAGAGTAAAACTGATAATACATAAGAGTAAAAAATGATTCCATAGATTTTGCCACTAAAAAGCAGAACAACATACTGTTTCTAATTTAAAATGCCCGGACAGTTAACCCAATGTTTCATACACTACAACAGTAGTTCTCAACCATTCCTTACCTATGAACCCCTTTGATTCCTATTTTATTCAGATGGACCCTGATAGCCATCCAATGTTTAAAGTATCCTATTATATTTTTATAATCAAATATTATTAGGAATTTTATTGACAGAAATTGTTAAAATGTTTTGTGTATTGTAGAAGTATAATCAATTTATTGCACATATTTTAACAACAAAATTTCATATGGACCCCCAAGGGTCATTTGGAACCCTGTTGAGAAATACTGCTCTTCAATAACTTCATTCTCAGAGCACATTCAAATGCCATAACCTTCTGTTCAGAGACCCTTCTCAAGCAGAGTATTTGAATTCATAACATTTCTAATGCAAGATTTAACTGCCTTAATCCCAAAACAATTGTCAGTAAAATGTTAACACATTTGAATAACAAATGAAAGCCTATCCATATATGCATGTGTGTACACATGTATATGTAAGTATGTATACGTATGTATATATGCATATACATATATTATTTATATTATTATATGATCGAACGCCACGCATCCACTTTCAAGTAAGTTTTATCTTAATAATCCTGATGCGACACTATTACTATCTCTATTTCTCTCTCTCTTCTTCCTTCTTTCTTTTTTTTTCTTTCCCATCCTTTCTCTAATTCTTCTCCCCCTTTCACTGTTCTCTATCTGTCCCTCTCTCTCCCTCACTCCTCCTCTTCCTCCTTGACACTCTCATTGCTCACATGTGACCAGCGGCCATCTTTTTTCTCCCAACTCAAATTTCTTTCTTCCCTCTTGTTAAACTACAAGGGATAGCATGCATTTTTTCTGTCTCCTATCAAAGCTTGTTTCTCCAGCGTTCAGCACTTCACCTCATTATGGCTTAACAGCTCTTACCGTTTGTTTTAACTGTCCTGTTTTTGTTACCAACTTTGACCCTCTGCAAATCCAAAATTTGATTTAATTTGCTTTGCGGGAGTGTCTGTTTTGATGAAGACACATCTTGTCCTAACGCTCAAAATGCAGAGTAGATAAAACAGTGGACAACTGAAGAAGGGATGGTTCTTTATATGGCCTGTCTCGTTTTTTTATTTGTTTCTTTCATTGGTTGCAAAAAAAGTTAATTTTCCATGTTTTTGTATTTCATTGTCTTCTTTTTCATGTTGTTTATGTTTTTTGAAGTCCTGTAGCCATTTGTGCATGTGTATATATACATATATGTAAGTACACACATGTACTTTTATGAGTTTTTTTTTTAATAATTGTTTGTTATATAATATTATGTTATATTATATTCATAGTATATCAAGTAATATTGTAATATAAATAAATTATTGGATTGTCAATAGTATCTCTCTATTTAATTTA
>NC_068981.1:129964613-129967114 GCF_001194135.2 Octopus bimaculoides
ATATATATATATATATATATATATATATATATATACACACACTGTAACTTATAATTTATTTATTAATTGTAATAAATCAACCAGCTGGTGATATACACTAAAAGAGATGAGTTTTCCAGACAAACTGTATGAGTAAGCTACTTTCAATCTCTTGTCGAAACCATTCCTTTACTCATGTTATCAAGGCAAGTTGGGATCAAAAGAACTGACCCCTTTTGATATCGACTCATCTGCAATTGCCCTTGGTTATATGACACAAACTTCCAGTTTTAAAGTAGCCTAAATTAAAATCTTCGATCGAAATTTGTCTTAATTTGGTCCAAACACAAACTTGATACTAACAAAGTTATTTTACTAGATTCATCATTATTTTTTTAATTATTTGAAACAAAACCAGTGTATTTCAAAGGAAATATAGTAGTAAAAGTGTTAATGCACATGAGAATGATCTAGCTGTCATATCTGCACAATTTCCATTTTCCTCTTCTGTTGCCTTGACTTCTGTAAACTGATCAAGAAATTAATCAGTTACTAAGCAATTACTAACTAGACTCAAACGAACATAAAACTTTCCAGTAGGAAAATCAAATAAATTAACAAACATTTCACTATAAGAAAAAAAAATTTATTCACATATTTTTAAAGTTTTATTAATAACAAATGAAATTTAAAAACAAAAATCAACATGGGGGTGTGTCCAGTCTTAATATTAGATCTTTTATTTTAACAGCACATTTTTTAAGAATTTTTATAAGATAGTCAAGAGAGGAAGTGCCTTATGATGTTTGCAGGCTCTTCCAGGCTGATGTCCAGCCTAAACATCTGTAGGTAAAATACAACAGAGTGAACTGTTGCTAAAGCTCACCCAAGGACCAAATGATATTGATCTGAGCAACATGTTTGGCCTCTAATCCTAAAAGTCCTTATCAAAATAAGCTAAGCTTAATGAACGGGCTATGTAAAGATCAAGATGATGCAATAATTAGTCATTTAATACAAATCTTAAATTTCTGAGAATAATTTCATCATCTACTGCAAATTAAAAAAGTTGCAGGATAATTAAAAGATAATTGAACTGCCAGCTTAAAGCTCCTGAGGTCATATCTGTTTTAATCTCTGCACAGTTCACTTACTGTATTTACTTATGTGTATGTAAGTCGCACTATTTTATACTCAATTTTAACTGAAAAACTAAGGTGTGACTTATACAAGGAGCAATGCTAAAACTATGAAGAGAAAAAGTTTTCTTCCATGGTTTAACACTATATTAAGGGCACGACTTATACACAAGTAAAGATGGTAATTCTACTTATCTCAATTCCCCTAGCTACAAGGTAGATATACACTTTCTAGAAAAGGTTATTTGTGATAAGTTAGAACTGTATCCTGAAAGAAATTTATCTTATCCTTTAAATTCTAGGAAAATTGAAATGAATCACTGTGAACTGTGAAAGAGTTTATTCTTTTTAGCTCCATCAAACCCGTCTATAATAATCCTTTCCACTACAGGCACAAGGCCTGGAATTTTGGTGGGAGGAGATTAGTAGATTACATTAACCCCAGTATTCAACTAGAGTTTATTTTATCGGCTTCAAAAGGATGAAGGGCAAAATTGACTTTGGTGGTGTTTGAACACAGAGCATAAAAAAATGGAAGAAATGCTGCTAACCATTTGGTCCAGTACAGTAACAATTCTGCCAGCTTGCTACCTTCAGTCCATAATAATATCAAGATCAATAGATAATTGCAACTGAAATGATATATCTAGATTGTAGTCACTATGTCTAAAGAGAAATAAATATGAAATAAGATTTAGCAAGAAAACAAACATGACTAAAAAGTTGTAAAATCAAAAGAGGAAGGTCTTGAAGAAAAGATGTGTTTGTTACTCAGTGGTAAACAAATTTAAAATAGTTATCTATATTACTTTTGTTTCTAAGGTGGCGGAACAGGCAGAATTGTTACTGCACAGGAAAAAATGCTTAGTAGCATTTCTTCTGACTTACAAATACTGCTGGGGGTCAACTTTGCCTTTCATCCTTTCAAAGTCAATAAAATAAGTACCAGCTGAACAGTGGGGAAGGTGTAATCAACTTACCCCATCTCCCAAAAATTGCTGGCCCTGTGCCAAAATTTGAAACCAATATTCCTTTTGTTTCCAATTTTCTACTTCAGAACAAAGTTTCTGTTATCCAAGTAAAGGAGTTCAGGAATGAAAAAAATGCAGAAGATTTTGGATGGCAATTATATTTTACTAACAGCTAAGCCCGGTTTCACCCAGTCAGTTAGGATGATGTGGCTGTTAAACCTGCTCTGTATAAGCATTCGACTTGTCTGGGCACGCTTACGTTAAAAAACAATTTTAGAATGACTTTTTTCTCTCAAAACACTAAAACTAACTGATCAACAGAAAAATAAAAACCAACCAAGATTCAACCAAATCAAAACAAACCCAAATACTAAGCGAACAAAGATGAACCATTATACTTCCATTGTGCATG
>NC_068981.1:129967226-129977097 GCF_001194135.2 Octopus bimaculoides
CTCACACAAACACACACACGCATGCACGCACACACACACACACACACACACACACACACACATACACTCACATATATTCACAAGGGGTTGAAACACTGATTTATTTTTTCAGCGTACAGTTTTCATCATCCCATTACTAAGTATGACATCACCCTTTCCTTCTTTATTCATCTATCACCCCTTTCTTTCTCATTCATAAACACAAGAGTATTATTATAGGAGATTATCTTGGTAACCATGGGAGCTATGAAAAAAATACAAAGCCCAGCATCACCACCGGATCATTCTACACATCTGTGTAATTTTTCACACAATTCCACCCAGCCGTTTGACCGTGAATCCCAAGACAAGAAAGAATCGCCCGTGTCAAATTTATATGTATAGACTATGGCAGAATTAAAAGAACTTGAACATTTTTTCATAAGATACAAAGTCATAAAAAAAGTTTTAAATAATAAAACAATGTGAGTTGGCATTAATTAATGGAGGGGTGGGGGTGAATGAAGATAAAACAAGAACGTAATACTCAGAATATCACAGACGAGCAGGAATTAGTGGTTTGTAATTAAAGTACAAAGTACAAGGCGGAGTTACTTTTCAACAAATGACTAATGACAATTTGAAGAGAACTGTGGAAGCTACACTGTTCAACATATGCCAGCATGGAAACAAAGGAATGCAATAAAAGTTTCAACGTAAGAAGAATTACAAAATAGCAAAGTTATAAACTATACAACATTGTATTTTTTTTATTTTACTGAGACTTACTGTCTAACAAAACAAGCATGAACAGATTAACACTTAGAAATTAAATATGTTATAAACAGACCCTGATAAGAGAAAAAATAAGTCAAGGATGAGTGACAAATACTTAAATAAGGTTATTAACTATTAACAATGAAGGGGGCATTTCACAAGGAAAATAACAATCCTCATATTGAAGCTTGTTGTTAGACTACGCTTAGTCTTTGACTATTATTATTGTTGCTAGACTACACTTACATCATTTACAAGGGAATTTGTGGCTCAGATAATACAGGAAAAAGGCTTTAAGACGGAACTATTACAACATTTATCACTATAACTTAAATTAACATAGCTTTATTTTCTTCTTAACCCTATAACTTCCAGGGCAGGAGGTTTTCTTTAGCAAACCAGAGGAATAAACATACTGAACATAAACATAGAGAACAGGAAGTTGTAATATATACTCTTTTACTTGTTTCAGTCATTTGACTGCGGCCATGCTGGAGCACCGCCTTTAGTCGAGAAAATCGACCCCAGGACTTATTCTTTGGAAGCCTAGTACTTATTCTATCGGTCTCTTTTTGCCGAACCGCTAAGTTACGGGGACGTAAACACACCAGCACCGGTTGTCAAGCGATGGTGGGGGTGGGGGGGACAAACACACACACACATATATATACGACGGACTTCTTTCAGATTCCGTCTACCAAATCCACTCGCAAGGCTTTGGTCAGCCCGAGGCTATAGTAGAAGACACTTGCCCAAGGGGCCACACAGTGGGCCTGAACCCGGAACCATGTGGTTAGTAAGCAAGCTACTTACCACACAGCCACTCCTGCGCCTCCACACAACCACTCCTTAATTTATATAAGTTTAAGTTTTTAAATACAACCCAGTTAAAGAAACTACATATGATACTAAATCACTACAATATTCTTTCATAAAAGGTGTTTATTTTAAAACGTTATGACATTAGATATTAATAAGTATGCTTTATAATGTAATATTTTATTAGGCAGCAAACTAGGAAAAATTCATTAGATTGTTGGATAAACAGTCTTGTGGGTTTTGTTCTAACTTTCTGTATTCTGAGTTCAAATTTCACCACCGTCAACTTTGCCTTCCACCCTTTCAGGGTAAAGATGGAGGACTGGCAGAACTGCTAGAGGGTCAAATGAAACACCTTGTAGTGTCTGCTTTGGATCTTTGTCCTCTGACAGACATGTCTACTATGATACTGGTGCCAAGCTCTATCAGGCCAAGCTGGTTGGTATTTTTTTTTTTTTTTACTGTGGGATAAACCTTGATAGTATGGAGAGAGGAGACTTTCATGCAAAGACAACTCTACTGGTCTTCCTCAATACAAATCTTGCTCAGGCTTATGCAGATATATGATCAACCTTCACCATGGCCCTATATAATATCTTTATTTCTCAACATGTTACATAACACAATGTAAGGTTCTACACATGCTTTACACATGTTATAAAAATATTCTTTTAAGCTGTTTTGATTTACTTTTGCTTCTGTAATGAACATATCAAATATACTAAAGGTATCATTACTTCAGTAATATACTCCAGCAAGTCTGAAAATATTTTGTAAGTGTTTAAATCAGTTATAACCTTTTTATCATCTATTTTTTACTGGTTTCAGTCTTTAGACTATGGCCATGCTAGAGCAACACCTTGAAGAATTTTAGCTGAACTTATTGACCTCAGTACTTATTTTCTGTAAAGCCTGGTACTTATTCTATTGGTCTCTTTTGCTGACCTACTAAGCTACAGGGATATAAACACACTAACACCAGTTGTCAAACAGTGGTGGTGGACGAACAGACACAAAGACACACACACATATCTACACACACACACACACACAGACGGGCTTCTTTCGTTTTCTGTCTATCAAAACCTCTCACAAGGAATTGGTCAGCCCAAGGTTATAGTAGAAACCACTTTCTCAAGGTGACATGCAGTGGAACTGGATCTGGAACCATGTGGTTGGGAAACAAAATTCTTACCACGTACCCACATCTGTGCTTAAGTCTTAATATATTTTGTTAAGTGTTTAGACTAATTATCACCCTTAATTAACCTCTTTCTCATTTAATTTTCACTTGAGCTGAACTTTTTGACAATTATGATGATTCAGTCATGTGGAATTCAACAAATGCCATATATTAGCAAGAAAAACCAAGAAATACCATATGATTTTAAAATGCACACATATTATTTTCATATAATTTTGTTTCTATATCAGAGCCTCTTGATGGCTTCTTGACCTGAAAGAAATAGCAGCCACATCTCCATCAAATAACACTTTAACATTTTTAGAAAGAAAAGGCACATTTGCCCAGTGTTTTTGTAGACATGCGAAAAACAGGAATACCACAGCTAGAAAGCCACTGGAAGATTAACAACATAAAAAGAATTATAGAAACTATACGGTGATTAACTATTGAAATGAAGGGAAAATAACAAAAGGTATTTGAAGTTTAGTACTATTACCAGACTATACTTAGATTAACAAAAGAAGCCATGACTCATGTAGAATTGTAGAGGCTTTATTACATCATTTATCAATATAGCCTAAATCAATGTAGCTTTTTTGTTATTGAACATAAGCAAAGAAAATACAGTTTTTAACTGAATGATAACTCCCAGGACAGGGCTTTTTTTGTTTCTTTGCAAACTGAATGAATAAACATATTGTCAAAACAGGAATGACATTGAATATAGGCATACTCAGTCAGAGTTGACTTGAGATTAAACAACTACAAATTTTTTTTTAGCAAACCTATAAAATATCTTTGAATTTAAACTAATGTATAAAAATCCTCATAATTTTCTTTTTTTTCTTCTTCTTCCAAATTAGTCAAAACTGAAGATTGAGGGACATGGCTTCAATTCTAATTCTGCTGCACATATTTCGTGTTTCAATGGTGATGCTAACAAAATATAGGTGGACTTTTTGCCACACAGTTATGCCTGCATGGCTGTGTGGTAATAAGTTTGCTTCCCAGCCACATGGTCCTAGGTTCAGTCCCACTGCATGGCACTTTGGGCAAGTGTCTTCTACTATAGCCTTGTGAGTGGATCTGATAGAAAGAAAGTGAAAGAAGCCTATCGCATATATATGTGTTTATATGCATACATACATATTATATATATATATATATATATATATATATATATATATATATCTGTGAAGTGTGTGTCTTTGTGTTTGACCCCCACCACCGACTGACGACCAATGCTTAGGTTCGGCAAAAGAGACTGAGAGAATAAGTACCAGGCTTAAAAAGAATGTAAGTACTGGGGTCAATTAGTTTGACTAAAAATTCCTCAAGGCAGTGCTCCAGCATGGCTGCTGTCTAATGACTGAAACAAGAGATACAAGATAAATATGGACATTTACACATTTTCATATATTATATTATAAATAAATCATCACCTATCTGTTCCCACTAGATAGAAATAGGAAATGGGGATGCGAGACTGCATGTCAGATCTACATACTCAATATATTGTAATGTATCAGTAGGCTGAATATACTTTCATGTGACAGTTCCCAAGCCTTGTTACTATTGTTTGTGTTTTATATATTTCTGTTGTAACTAATGATTAAACAATTCCAAGACAAATTACGTTAGTCTCCAGTTTTTTTTTTTCTAACAAAGCAAAATCTTATTTAGGACACTGGTTTCTGATTTTTTAACCAATATATATTACAGCCCTGAAGTCAATATAAAATCTCAAGAACATTGTTCACAACTCTAAATTGATGCATCTACTTTAATCACCAAATTATAAAAATAGGTTTCCATTAGTTTTGACTTGTATTCCAACTATTCAGTTAACAATGGCTATTTCACTCAGTTAACTTACAAGTGGCTGAGTATTCCACAGACATGTGTACTTTTAATGTAATTCTCAGGGAGGATCAGCATGACACAGTGTATGACAAGGCTTAACTCATTGAATCCAAGCTACAGTCCATCTGACAAGCTCCAAACAATTTCCATCAACCTTACTTCACTCACAAGGTTCGAATCAATCTGAGGCTATAATAAAAGATGCCTGTTCAAGATGCCACAAAGTGAGATTGAACCTGGAACCTAGTGACTGCAAAGCAAATTTCTTAATCTTTCAGCTGTGCCACAAAATATTACACTGCATCTAAAAATTGTATATAATCATAAACAATTTAGGGCTTTAGTTTCCAAATACTTTGAACTTCCCAAGCCAACGAGGGTATCTCTGTGGTTGTTCCACCAGCTAAAAATAGCAACTAAATGTCCCTCAAATTACACCATACTGTCTGGACACATTAGATGGTGTTGTTCTACACATGCCTAAAATGACAAAATACCTTTGATCATAGGTCTGCTCAAATAGAGTTGGCCTGGGGTTAAATAATGACAACATTGCACAGTTAACCCATCCCATACTCTTCCTACATTTATTCTACTCATGTTGAGTAAACAGCAGCTATATTAAACTTATTCAACCATTTCATCCCTTCCCTCCAATTCAGAAAGATCCTTGAAAATTATAAATTTTCAATTTCTTTTTTCCTTTGTCTTCCTAGTTTTAAAAACATTTTTTTCAGGCGGATGTGAGTCAGACAGATTTGCAACATAGTAACTCTTCATCAATACATCTATCTGGCATCATTTATTTTTCAGATGTAAGCCATTTCCACCACACCTTAGATCTAATCTAAATATTTGTTTCAATTCACCTTAGAGTTAAATCCTATTTTTCCCTATTCACCATAAACTTTTTATCTTTATACAGCTTCTAAGAGCTCTTTTATCATCTCATAGTAAAACATCAATAAAACATTTTTCATCCAAAATTTCCATTTTATACATTCCTTGTTCAAATGACCCAACATTTTAGCACTAAATGTTTATCAGTTCTTCATGCAAGACAATATTTTCCATGGGTCACACACACAGAACAAAACAATAATGCACATAATATATGAAGGGGCTTCTGGCTTTAAGGGTATCATGAAAGGCCTGGTTCTGAGTTCTTTCGCAAGGCCTAGAAAAACTGAAAGACCACTGCAATAAGTGTGTGAATCAGAGAGGAGAATGTGTTGAATAAAATCATAATTAACTGATCCTTCTGTATTTTCTTTTACCCAAAGTCAGGAACTTATCAGCATCTCCTTGTATAATTTACCCTGGGCAAAATGCTTAGCAGCATCTTGTCTGTCTTAACGGTCAAAGTTCAAATTCTGCCAAGGTTGACTGCCTTTCATCCTTTTGGGGTTGATAAAATAAGTACCAGTTGAACACTGAGGTCGACCTAATTGACCTCCCCTATTACCCCCAAACTGCTGGCCTTATACCAAAATTTGAAACCAATATATAATCTAATTATTATATAATATAAATATATTACATATATAATACATATATAATGCAAAAACATCCTGCATACTGTGATAGTTAATAAGATAGAAATAAAATTTTTAAAATTTTTTCTTTCTGTGCGAACCAGTACCAAATGATCCATGGCTTGGTACTTGGTCTGTGGTAAGATGGTTGGGGACTCCTGCTTATAGATGTCTTGCAAACAACTCGCACATGCAAGTGCTATCAGTCGAGAACTCCACATACCGGAAACCAGCAAGTGTATGGGGTCATCAGGAGAGAATGCGTGCCGTTTCGGGGCCTACCTCTCAACAGCATCAATGCGCACCGTTTCGGGGCCTACCTCTCGACAGCATCAATGCGCACCACTTGCTAGATCAACTAGTTATTAAAAACAAAGCTCAATATTTCTCTAGCCATTACTCATCGTCTCTTTTTAACCAAATCCAGTGGCTAGCCTTCTCCACTGTATTTTGGATATCGGTCATGGTGGTATTTACCTTACGATGAGTTAGGCCTAACGATAACAGCAGTCGTCTCACACTGTGTCCTACAGACCCTCTACATCCAATTTATACTGATTTACTGGATATATTATTATTATTTTGTTCTTGTGTGTTTGTTTTGTTGGCATATGCATTTCATGTGACCTGGAAATTTGCAAGCCTACTTATAAGCCTGCAAGGAGTGGCATGCACATACTGCAAACTTCCTTGAATGAACAAAAGAAAGATAAAGAAAAAGGACAGGCTACTTTCCTTCCAGCACTAGTTATTTTGTTGGCACTCCGTCGCTTACGACGACAAGGGTTCCAGTTGATCTGATCAACGGAACAGCCTCCTCGTGAAATTAATGTATAAGTGGCTAAGCACTCCACAGACACGTGTACCCTTAACGTAGTTCTCGGGGATATTCAGCGTGACACAAAGTGTGACAAGGCTGGCCCTTTGAATTACAGGCACAACAGAAACAGGAAGAAAGAGTGAGAGAAATTTGTGGTGAAAGAGTACAGCAGCGTTCGCCACCATCCCCTGCTGGAGCCATGTGGAGCTTTAGGTGTTTTCGCTCAATAAACACTCACAACGCCCGGTCTGGGAATCGAAACCGCGATCCTATGACCGTGAGTCCGCTGCCCTAACCATTGGACCATTACGCCTCCACTATTGTTTTTGTTATATATTGTAACCATTTAAAAGTTTAATTCACTTTATTTCATACTTAAAGTTCCTATTTTCAAAAATATTTTGAACTATTTCATTCAGCATGATTATACACTTAAGAAGTTTACTTTGCAAACATATGACTTCAGGTTCAGTCTCACTACCCCAGTACCTTGGACCAAGCAATACCTTGTGAGTGAATTTGGAAGAAAGAAACTGTGCAGAAGCCTATCACATTTGTGTGTGTGTGTGATGCAAAAAAAAAACAGTATTGGTTTGTTTTCATCCCCATAACTTAGCAGTTCAATAAAAAGGGTTTGATAGAATGTACCAGAGTTGGATCTGATCTTTAAGGAAATGCTCAAAGCCCCCAGTCCAATGTCAAGAGAATAAAGGAATAATTAAGACCTACTGAATACCTATAAAAACTGGCATTCCATCGCTTATGACGATGAGGGTTCCAGTTGATCCGATCAATGGAACAGCTTGCTCGTGAGATTAACGCGCAAGTGGCAGAGCACTCCACAGACATGCGTACCCATTCACATACTTCTCAGGGAGATTCAGCATGACAGAGTATGACAAGGTTGGCCCCTTGAAATACAGATACTACTCATTTTTGCCAGTTGAGTGGACTGGAACACTTTGAAATAAAGTGTCTTACTCGAGGACACAACACACTGCCAGGAATTGAACTCATGACCCTATGATCACAAGCCAAATACCCTAACCACTAAACTACGCACCTTGACTTATAGAATAATTCCATTAAATACATTTATTTTCTGTTTGTTTCATTGCTTCGAACAACAGTTTAACAAGTTCCGTCTAGAACACTAGAGTCAATATTTTAAATATCTTTATTGACTTCACTGTAAGACAAAGTAGTCTTTAGCAAAACTTGTTCTTAGAGATTCTTTTTCTTTTATTCTTTTGTTTCAGTCATTTGACTGTGGCCATGCTGGAGCACTGCCTTTAGTCGAGCAAACTGATGCCAGGACTTATTCTTTGTAAGCCTAGTACTTATTCTATCGGTCTCTCTTATTGAACCACTAAGTTACGGGGACGTAAACACACCAGCATCAGTTGTCAAGCGATGTTGGGGGGGGGGGGGACAAACACAGACACACAAACATATACATATATGTATATACATATATATACAATGGGCTTCTTTCAGTTTCCGTCTACCAAATCCACTCACAAGGCTTTGGTCAGCCTAAGACTATAGTGGAAGACACTTGCCCAAGGTGCCACGCAGTGGGACTGAACCTGGAACCATGTGGTCGGTAAGCGAGCTACTTACCACACAGCCACTCCTGCGCCATTCTGGACAAGATGCTTTAATATATCAAATCCAATCTTTTGTCTCATCTTCACCCTAATCAACTCCTCTGTCCTACTATTGCTTAAGTATGAGGAGTACAGTTCTTTGTCTTTTATCTTTTACTTATTTCACTCATTGGACTGTGGCCATGCTGGGGGCATTGCTTTGAAGTGCTTAGTCAAACAAATCAAGCCCAATACTTATTTTCTATTTTTAAGCCGAATACTTATTTTATTGATCTCTTTTGCCAAACTGCTAAATTAACAGGGATGTAAACAAACCATCACTAGTTGTCACGTGGTTGTGAGGGAACAGACAACACAAAGACACACACACATATATATATCTCTGACAGACTTCATTTCAGTCAACCATATCTACTCCAGGTCAGCCTGGAGCTATAGTAGAAGACACTTATCCAACGTACTGAGCAGTTTGACTGAACTGAAGATCACATGGTTGGGAAGCAAGCTTCTTAACCATATATAGCCATGCCAGCACATGTGGAAACAGTCAGCACAATTTCCATTTTTGATACTGTACACAAATTTAATAAGCATATATAACACTATTCTTAGCCACCTACAAGCATGTAAACACACTGCAACAATACTGTCTTAAAATGCCTGTCTTCCACACTTAGTAATATGGATATTTCTACATCAGGTTAAAATATTTTGTATGTTGACAAACATGTATTGGTAACAGCTGTGACAAGAGCTTTTGATCTCATAAGAAATAAACAGCTAACAACCTTTGCATAAGAATGCACAATAAGTTATTAACTCAGCTGAAAAACGAAATATGAATCAATGTATAGAACTAATAGATTAGTTTTTAGTGTTTGACAAGTTACTCCTGTATTACATGTATGCTTGGGTAGACCCAACTGAAATTATTGTACAATGACTACTGTATTTCAGAAAGCATTCACAAGTAGGACAAACACCATCATCATTTTAACATCCCCTTTTCTATACTTGCATGGGTCAGGTGGAATTTGTTGAGACAGAGTTTTTTATGGAAGGATGCCTTTCCTGTTACCAACCTTCACCTGTTTCCAAGTAAGGTAATATTTTCCCATGGCAGGACATATTTTCACAGAAGATGTGAATGAAGGATGCTGTGTGCATGATGGTGACACTTATTTACAACTATTGCATGATGCCAAGACAAGGAGACATACACACATGCACACACACACACACACACACACACACACACACACACACACACACACACACACAC
>NC_068981.1:129981144-129984096 GCF_001194135.2 Octopus bimaculoides
GGCACATAAAAGACACCATTTCGAGCGTGGCCGTTTTCGTGCGGGTGACACGTAAAAGCACCCACTACACTCTCTGAGTGGTTGGCGTTAGGAAGGGCATCCAGCTGTAGAAACTCTGCCAAATCAGACTGGAGCCTGGTGTTGCCATCCGGTTTCACCAGTCCTCAGTCAAATCGTCCAACCCATGCTAGCATGGAAAGCGGACGTTAAACGATGATGATGATGATGATGAAGGTTTTGATCAGCATGATGCTATAGTAAAAGACTTGCCCAAAGTACCATGCAGTGGGGCTGAATCTGAAATCACATGGTTGTAAAGCAAGCTTCTTAACTACACAACCATACCAGCACCATAAAAATTGATGTTCCCTTGTCAGCAATCAAACCTGGACCACCAGGGAGAAAGACTGGAATCATCACTACTTGACTATAAATTTAACATAGCAATACTAGTCCAGGTAACTGTCTAAAAAGAAGATAGATTGGATTGTATAAGAAAATGTGGATAATAAACCACTACATAAAATTAGCTTTTGTTTGATTAAGACAACCTGCTTTTCCCAAATTCTGTTCTTTGGTTTTTTGCAGAAGTGGGTGGCATGCATTTGTAAAATGCCATTCAGTGAAAAGGGGAACTGAGCTACAAAAGGTTGAGAAAGAACTATGGCTCTAAAGTATAAGAAATGATAGTCAATA
Source organism: Octopus bimaculoides (assembly GCF_001194135.2). Taxonomy (NCBI): domain Eukaryota; kingdom Metazoa; phylum Mollusca; class Cephalopoda; order Octopoda; family Octopodidae; genus Octopus; species Octopus bimaculoides. The sequence goes on from NC_068981.1 coordinate 129,981,841, forward strand.
GAATATAATAATTATAGAATATAATAACTAACTCCTGAAATTCTGATAAAGCAATTTCACCTATTGTTTGTTACTGGTTATTTTATTGGTCCACCTAAGATTTGAACTGAAAAACTAAAGGAACAAAACGAAATACTGTGACACATTTAATTTGGCTTCCTGCTGCCTTTATGTCTCCACAATCTGAAGTAATCACGAACTGAACTAAATACTATCCTTAGAAGAAACTGCTGTAGAATGTTTTTGTAAAAAGAAATAACTAACTTTATATCATTATTAAATTCCAGAACACACTATAATTATGAAAAACTGATATTTGTTATAAAGCAAAGCTAAGTGCAACATTCATATCACTAAAGGAATCTAATTCAACGCCCAGTGTTTGCTTTTCATCAGCAACTAAATACAACACTCCATTCAATCAACATTTCAAATACACATACAACCTGTACTGTAATGGTAGTTTTAACTGTCATAACCAAAAAAAATTTTATATCTCATGAGGAAACACTTTTGTTTTGTTTAACATAATCATCATCATCATCACTTAAAGGGGAAAGGGTAGTGCTCATAATGCTCTTTTCAGGGCTTCTGTTACAGGTGGGAGAAAGTTATCCTCAGATTGGAAATCTGGTAGGAATATTTGCAAGAGCCTGCCATCAGAAATGCAACATTATGTCTAGTTAACATTTCAAATATACATACTATCATATGTTTAATTACATAATGAGCTCCGAGAAAGAAAAACAAACTGTTGTAACTGTAGTCTATGATCTCAGTACAACAGAATGACATTTTTCAGCCTAATGAAACAAAAAAGTCTATAAAACAAAAATAGATAAATTAAAAAACAAAATTAAATAATTAAAAGTGAACTATATGAGATTAGAGTTGAGGGCACATTGCTCTCCATCTGAAGTTACTAGAGTAGACTACATTACAAACAATAGATTAGATCTAGAAAACAAGATAGAGAACTATCATACCCAGAATTCACATAAAAACAAAGCCAAATAAACTGGTATCAGTGAATCTAATTTCATTGTACAAAACAAAATCTATATCATTTTTAAAATATTATTTTAATTAAAACAAAAAAAAAAAAAATTGGTACTATAAGTGTCAATCAGCTGTGTAAAATTATCGACACAAGTTTAGAGCATGACAGCAAAACATGTATCAGCAGTGAGTGAGAGACAGTGATGGATTTAAAAATAACATTTTATTACAAGAAAATTAATGGAGAATAAACAGATCAAGAAATGACAAAAAAGAAAGGGTAGGGTGTCTATGAATGCAGACTTGAAACTCAAAATCCTCCACTTCATTTCCCATTCATGATACGCATATAAAAAATTTATATATTTAACCCTTTAGTGTTTAAACCAGCCATATCCGGCCCAATATATTCTACATGTTTTATATTCAAACTGGCGATATCCAGCCTCTCACACCTAACCTACATTGACATTCTAAAAATAAACAATCACATCACTGAAACCTCGAAGCTATAAGATAATGCATGATTAATTCAAAACAATTTGAGTGAAAAAATATTACATTTAACAGAGTAATCTGAACACTAAAAGGTTAACGTATTCGTTGACTGTAACTTACAGTATTTGCCTTCAAACTGAAATAGCTCTTGCTACTTACAGAACTCTACAGGCCTGTGGTAACAGAACTTTTACAGACATTGATCTCTCAATGACACAAATTTGTAGGTGCAGTATATATATAGTTTATAGATGAGAGATATTCTTTGTAGTACTCAAGATATTTAAACTTGAGCCGGTCGAGGAGTAAATCTAAAGACAAGCAAGATAGGCAAGTTGATATACAAAAAATATGAAATACATTTAATACAAAAAATGTGTTATGTTTACATATGAAAAGGTCTGAATTACACAGAATCGAAATATCAGGAATTAAAGGAGCTGAATGAGAGTTTTACAAGTCCAGCAGCTGTTTCTGGGGGCTTGGTGGTTCACAATAATGATTGTAAATTGATTCCATCATCGGATAATACCAGCCTCCATCTTCAGGGAAGAATTTTACATTTGAGGTGTTGACAGAAAGGAGATTAAAGATGGAATGATTTTGTGGAAAACTAAGTGTATTAGAAGGTATTTAGATAGAGAATTGTGGGAGGAAAAAATAAATTTCAGGGTTAGGGGTTACTAAATTGGAACTTTTTATATGTAAACATGCACATTTTTTGTATTAAATGTATTTAATATTTTTTGTATATCGACT
>NC_068981.1:129984195-129986255 GCF_001194135.2 Octopus bimaculoides
ATATATATATATATATATATATACACATACAAATTTGGATCAACCTCAGTATATTGTTGGTGCTTAGTTTATCAACCCTGGACAGGTGTAAATCAAAGTTGACCTACACAAGATTAGCACAGGAAATGCAGAAGAATATAACTAAATAATGAAAGGCACAGTACTAATTCTAGCACATCTCTATCTCTTTTTATCATTCTATAGCTATGAAATATTGACATCATAAGCCAAACAATGAGTAAGAAAAAGAAGAAATTAAAAATTAACTGCAGTCTAATATTGACAGCAACACTTCAAACTCAAAGACAATGAAAAAAAGATTCTCAGTAAAAAGAAATATGAGCCATTTTCAGAGTGAAACAAAGCAGGATATAGTTAGTGACAACAGAAATAGTTATGAAGGGATATATCAAGTGTCGTTGAGGAAATGTGGACAATAGAACAATTGTATGATTCTAGATAATCCTCAAATTTGAATACTAGTGAAAAAATGTTTTAACTGATAATCAAATAAGAGTATATGGAAAGGAATCAGTAACTAGATACTATAAAAGATATTTTACAGATTTTGTAATTTTAGTAAATTCATATAAAAGAGGTTGTTTTGTTCATAACAAATCATACAGTCCACCCTCTCCAACACTACCTCAATCCATCTTTTGGCAGAGGTTGTTGTGCCTCTTGCAAGACTAAAGAGGATCTACTTTTCCTTTGTTGATTCCAGTTATTTGCTTCTTCCCATACAACTGGGGGTGTAGAAACATTTCTATCAAAAAACCCAGGACTGAGAGGGAGGTCACTCAGCCAAAAAAGTTCTTTCCTCCTGTAGTTGATCGGTTTGGTTTGTAGCAGGCACTACATCTACGTACCTCCGTTTTGGGGCAGGTGGTGCGTAGTCCTTTCCTTTTGGCAGGTGGTTTCTGCCCTGTTTCATGTTTATGTGGCGGGGTCTTTGGTGTGCAAAACGGCAGCCTGCACTTCCTCTCAATGCCAGCAGACACCTTTCAAATAGAATTTGCATATTTGTGTGTGCTGTCTCTTTTCTCTTTCTATCCTTTTTGTTATATGAGTAGTCAGGTTTGCTTCTTTCTTTGGCTGTTTCATCTTTTGTTTTTGTTTTAGTTTTTCCTGCTTTTAATTCTTCTTTCTTGGCCCTTTCACCTCCATGGTTTTTCGTTTTGATGGTGGTAGGGGCACTTTCACTTGGGTTTACTTTCCGGGCAGGTTTCTTGCTTGAATCTTCTTTGTTTTCTTGAGTGTCTACCAAGTGGGGGTAACATCTTTCATCTGCATCCGTGCTCCCATCCTTGTCATCTTTGCTGTGTTTATTATCAAAGATGGCATCAAGAGTGCTGATATGGGATCGTATGAGAGCATAGGAACATGCAAACTCCTGCTTCTTTCGTTCTATCTGTGCTAATATTCTCGTGTAACCATTGCTCTTCAGCGCAGCAGTGATTATATTATTTGGGTTTTCTCCTTCAGCACAGTGCCACGCTCTCAAAAACAATGCCAATTCCATGTTTCTCCAGGTTCTGGACATTTTTGTGGTTAATTTATTAATTTATCTATCTATTTATTTATTTATTATTATTGTTTTTAAATTTTAAGTGTGATGGAGGGTAGTGAAGAAATAAAGAAAGAAAGTGTTTATATTTAGAGAGATTGACTGGCTGAGAGAAGAGAGGAAGAGAGAGAGAGAGAGAGAGAGAGAGAGAGAGAGAGAGAGAGAGAGAGAGAGAGAGAGAGAGAGAGAGAGAGAGAGAGAGAGAGAGAGAGAGAGAGAGAGAGAATTTTCGTGTCTATTTGAGAGGCTGAGAGAAGAAAGACGTTGTGACAGAGAGAAGTGAAAAGACAGAGAGAGAGGGGGTATGTATCTATGATAAAGGTTGAGGGTCTGAGAGAAGAAAGACTGTGTGTTAGAGAAAAGTGAAGAGAAGAAATAGAGAAGAGAGAGAAAGATTGTGTCAGGAGAAAAGTAAAGAGAAAGAGAGAGTGTGTGTGTGTGTGTGTGTGTGTGTGTGTGTGCCTATGTATTTATAGTGATGAAATAGAGAGAG
>NC_068981.1:129986282-129986615 GCF_001194135.2 Octopus bimaculoides
AGAGAGAGAGAGAGAGAGAGAGAGAGAGAGAGAGAGAGAGAGAGAGAGAAGAAGAAAGAACAGTGGAAGAGAGATTAAGGGTCTGAGAGAAGAATTATGGGATGATGGAATGAAGTAAAAAGATAGAGAGAGAGGGTATCTACATATTTAGAGAGAAGCAATAGAGAAAGGGGAAAAGACAGTATGATGGAGAAGAGAGCGAGAGAGAGAAGTTATGTAAACTCTTGAAAAGGATTCAACTTGGATAGGCAAAAATAAATAAAGGAACAAACAATTATATACCTATCTATAACTAAAGAAATTCTCTTAAATCAGGAATAATGAAAGTTAAAC
>NC_068981.1:129986715-129999672 GCF_001194135.2 Octopus bimaculoides
ATGCTAGCATGGAAAGCGGACGTTAAACGATGATGATGATGATAGACATACGGTAAAATTGTTAAATACTTGGTAAAATTAATAATTACCAATTAATTATTAATTTTTACCCTATGCCTGTATGAGTATATATATATAAACTCCTAAAAACAGCAAGTCGTAATTAGAGACGAGGTGCAACTTTACCTTGTCGCGTCATGCTGAAAAACAGCACTTGATTACATAAATATTTTCCCTTAATGAAAGCTCTTTTCTCCTTTGGTAGAAACAGGTGATTTTCTCTAAAGAATTTGTCAGGTATCCTACATTAGAGATAATTGCGTGTCCTTATGTGTAAGCGAAACGTAGAAGAATCTAAGAAATTCCCCCAACGTGCTTAAAGAAAACCATGAGAATTTCATAAGAGCATTATATTAGAAACGAACAGGTTTTGAGAAAAGCATCGTTGTATAGACACAAAGAAAACAGGGAAAACGAAGAGTGCCAATAGTTGGTCACATTCTGCAGTCTCGAGATATCATCAGTATATGAAAAAAAAAAGTGGGTGGGGGCATTAAGATGGACACATACAGGCGGAAGAAGGAAAGGGGGGGGGGGACCATAGGACATTTCTGAGAACAGAATTACAGACGAACACACATACTATCGAGAACACAAGACTGTTGGTGATGCAGTAACATGTGCAGGATGAATTGTCTATAAAATAGACATTCACTAGCCATGAAGGAAGGTAACTATGTGGTCGCTTGATCTGCTAGAAATAGCTGCCAGACTTTCTTCAAGTCTTAATCCACTGTTACAAAAAAAAAAAATTTTTTTAAATAAGAAGTGGGGATTGGATAATATAGTAAAAATAACTGAGTTCTCCTTAAATAAATTTCGTTCACTTACAAAGGTATTCATCACACAATCTTGTTTCTAATCCTTAATAAGCTTTATTAAAACGCCGAATGAAAATACAGAGGCATCAATAAAGTGATTAATCAAACTGCTAACAAGCAGCTTGTCTGGCTTAGTCAATAAATGAGCTCCGGAGAGGTCATTTGTCCTTTAGCACAAGGATATTTTAGAAGGCTCTTAAATATCTTTATAACTATATACATAAACGTGCGTGAGTCGTCTAAGTCATCGAAGATTCCGTTCGTTAAATTATAGCGTACAAATTACGATAGGAAATTTCAGATATTTATACCCTTGCCAATCGATCGTACACTTCAGACTATACGGCTATATGTTTATGAGAGAAAAAGAATACCAAGTTAGAATGTCTGTGTCTTTCACAAGGACATGATCGATTAATGTGTTTGGTTATATAATGCTTGGAACGGGCAAAGCAAGATGAAGATATTGCAACAAGAGAATACTTCTGCAATTCGTCAAAAATCCTTAAAATTCTCATATACATACATATATACACATGTATTTCTTTCTCGCTCTAGTTGTTTACAAATGTAAAACTATTTTAACATATAAGACTAATGTTTCGAAAACATCTGCACAAAATTGAAAAGTTGGAAAGTAAATACAGTTTAAAATACTAATCCCCAAAACCCACTTTTTAAAAATTTAAAGATAGACTCTGCTCTAAGGTTGGCATTAAAAAGAAGGCAAGAACACAAAAGAATAGAGTGTCGAAATATACAATTATCACGCCAATTTAACAAGTTTATCAATTGTCGTTTCCTTAGTAGGATGAAGAGACTGAGAGATCGTGAGGTTCATGCGACATACGACTTCTATAATAAAAGCCTCAAACACACGAATAAATTAAATTGTATGTCGAGACGACATAAAATTAAATTATCTAGCATCAAGCTAGCTCTGACCAAGCAAACTTATTTATGATCGAGCTCTGACCAAGCAAACTTATTTATGATCGAGCTGTGACCATCCAATCTTATTGAATACCAGTGTCCTTTCAATTTAAGATGGCAGTGTATGAATTGAAGGAATTTGACTGTTCCTTTTAGAAGAGTGAACGATCACAAAGTCTCCCATGTTGGCTCGGTCTCTTACCATTTGCCGACACAGGGAATCACTAGATTCCTTCGGTTCTACTATCTTCTATTAATAACTCTATTCACATCAAGGATGCTTTACAAGTATAGTAAATCGATGCCAGTACTTGACTTGTACTCTTTTTATTGACATGAATTGTGATTCAGATTTCAAATAAATAAAATATTTTTTATAGATAAAATTCCTCAGAGTGAGTGAAAAGGGGTTAGGTTTGTTATACGATTAACATTTTAAAGTAAACATTGTGAAACGATGATCGGAACCGGGTTGCGAACTCGGTTTCACAAGAGTTTACTTCTACTGGTATGGACACGCCTCAGTAACCACTAGATTTCATCAGAAATCGATTTCGGTTGCTATTTAGTAATAATATTTGACATTGCCCGGGTATTAATTGCAAACATTAAAAATTACCGATGCGAAACAGAACTGAGAAATGAAGGTTCTTATGAAGAAAATGTAATTTTCTACTGATATCTTACTATTTTATTACATATGTTTAAAAAGGAATCAAAAGGATAAAGAATTTCGACTTACTGGAAAGTGTGTTCAGATGTCCATATCCTCATGATTCGGACGAGTGGTCAGCAGCGACGGAGATGTAGATAACGCTGAAACCACACTCGGCAAAATGACGCAACAGTCATGTGACCAGCTCTATTTATAAGGCTAACAGTAGAGGAAGGTAGCAAATAAGCAATATCTGCTACTTGTACTCTTATATATCTATATATTGATAACTTAGACTGAATTTAGGGGTATTTTCTGCATTAACTTCACATTTACTAACGGCTGACTTTTCTACAGGATACAGAATACAGTTAGCACCTCATTCACACAGTCTTTCTCTTTCAATGAATGTTAAAGAAAGAGAGGAAAGCAGAAGAGAGAGAGAGAGAGGGAGAGAGACAGACAGACATTGAGAGAGAGAGAGAGAAACAGGGAGAGGAAAAACGGAGGAGAGAGATTCTTTTCTATCAATGTATTCATTATTTTCGCTTTCCGCACATTGTCAAAATACATTTATCGACCTGATGAGTTTGGGGAGCCGGTTTCTCTTCCTGATTGTCACTAATTCTCTTCATTTGTATTGTTAATGTACGTATTTCCACCGATGTCTACTTTATCTTCCATCCTTTCGAGATCAATAAAATAAGAACTGGTTAAGTACTAAGGCTGATATTATCAACCAACCCTCAACCCCAAAATTTCAGGCCTTGTGCCTATAGTAGAAAGGATTGTTTGATGTACGTGAAAAGGGTATGAATATTGCGTAATCTAATCTCATTTCTTCTGTACGTGAAGCCAATTTAGCTGCACTATTTACCTACAAACAGCATACCCACACTCCACCTACATCCACGTGGATAAGACCTTCTTCATACTCGTTCAATTTGTTTAGCAGGGAAACCAAAATCTTTCTCAAAATAGAAACCATTCGGTCTTACGATTCTTGTTTTGAAAACAAACATTCAGAATCAGATTGGTCTCCTTGTTTAAGTTGGTGAATGCTGCCATAATCCTTACCTTTAGTTCATCTTTGGTGTCACAAGGAGTTTTGTTGGTCTCTTGCTCAACTGCACCTCACATTATAATCAAGGGTGCTGCAGTCTGGGGAGTTAGCTGGCCAGATGTTAAGAATGATGTGATCGCAGAAATTGTCTGACAGCCATGACTGTGTTCTCCTGCATGTGTGCCATTGTACAGAGTCCTGTTACCAGACGTAGGGTCTTCCAGCAGCCACCCTCTTGACCCAGGGCAGCACTACCTCCTCCTGACACTTGATGTAGGCCTCCGTGTTGAGTCTAAGGCCGTGTGAGAAGGTGAATGGAGGCATAACGTCGCCATCACTAGTGATCACTCCAAACACCATGATGTTGACTGGATGTTTGATTTTTATCACTCTCAGTACATGCCCTCAGATGCACTATCCTCAGAAATGTTTGTATTGGAGCTTCCAGCGCAAATGCTAGTCAGTACAGCATGTCATTTCCAAATTTCTGGCAGAGTGAATTGCATCATGGTGCTGTTTTTCTCACAGATGGTGGTCAAATGACCCTACTATATACTGTGTAGTTGACAAAATCAAAAACAAATAATGCACAGTGTGCGAAATTAAAAATATAAAATGGCGACAATTTTCCCATCGCACCATGTGTATAATTATATGTAAAGGTAAGATCCCAGGATCCAGGTGTAGGAAGTTAGTAAGCTTTGGGCAGTCCATAGAAGGTATAAAAAAACAACTTTTGGAAACAATAGTGGTTTATTGATGTAGAAGGTTGTAAATTTTTCCCATATCGAAGTTCGATAATCTGAACAAAGTTATTTTATAGTTCACAGTTAGTATACTGGAGTATGTGTGTGCGCACGCACGTTTGCTTTCCATTACCAGCATTGACAACCTGTCTTGGTTTGTTTATGTCCCTGTAACTTAGCAGTTCGTCAAAATGTTCTGATCGAACAAGTACTGCATTTACCAAAATGAGTATTGGGTTGATTTGTTCTACTAAACCCTACTATGAGGTGCCCTGGAATGGCTCCAGTCCAATGGCTGAACTTGTAAAAGATAAGAGACACCTAGCTAAATGCATACATACATACATAAATGTTGATTACCTTATCTTGTCAAATGATAACCATATAACTTTAATTAAACTACACACAAAAAATTAATGGAGACCCAGAATGTGTTAGTGAAAGATTTATTTAGTTGAACATATGAGGGCGACAACTGCCAGTCAACTCCTGTTTTGTAGAAGCCTGCTTAACCGAGAGTCAAATTCGCTGCAGACCAGCTCCCTAGCTAGCCTGCAGCAAAGTTCCTGTCTACAGGTCATAAATCCTTGGGCAGTACCCTACAACCATCTCAATTGAGACATCTATACTTCACTGGGTTTAAAGTGAGAAAAGCTTATACAACATTTTTGTCACTCTCTTAGTTGCCAGGGCAGGTTCCAGAGGCAAGCATTGCAAGATAACTGGTATTATTTTTACTGTAAGTTTTATGTCAGAGTACCTTTCTTCTAGAAGAGATGCCTTACCACTTTGTCAAAAATGACAGGAACTTCCTCTAGCCCTGGGAGATCTATTTAACCCATAGATGAAATCCTGACTAGTATTACCATTCTGGAGGGTCAGAACAGGTCTGGGAGAAATGCTAATTAAGGGATAACTCTACTCTCCCATTAAATCCAGAGCTCCCAAGTATGTATGTATGACACACTGCCTAAGTAGCAATCTTATTATAATTCTGCTTGTCATTGCGTTACTTAGCCCATCGTTAATTCTTTCATGTGGTTAGAGAAAAAGAGGGAGAGAGAAATGTCCATGACATGAGGTAAAGGGAATGTAATTGTAATGTTTTCATGTGATTAGTTGAAGCGAAAAAGGAGAGAGAAGCATTTATGATGTGAGGTAGGGGGAATGTAATATTTATTACATAGTTTAAAAAGTTAGTTGAAGGTAGAGGAGGAAAGTTAAAAGCATTATTTTAGCAGAGGGGTGATGTTCTGATGGTGAGGTTAATGAAAGGCAGAGAGAGAGGGAGAGAGAGAGTGGGGGTGGTGGAGAGAGATGATGGTGGTGGTGGTGAAGATGGTGATTGGATAGTGAAAAGTGTATTTTTTAAAATTGAACAAAGGTTTTTATATCACTAATCACTTAACACATGCGCATAAGAGCAATTCTTTGAAATATTCACGCTTATTTACATGACAGATATATGTAATTTAACTAAAGATTTTATCATATGTATGGCGTTTTTTTTTTGTTTATGAGGAAAATGGGTAAATAAGAGTGAATATTTATTTTATGAGTGCTGTGTATTAAATTTGTGAAATTGTGCATAAAGTAAATAAAGTATATATGTATAAAGTGCATTAAGTAATCATTATATTCCAATTTCCTTCATTTTTTAATAGCAGATGAGTGACTATCTTTTGATACAGACATAACACAGGCTATGCTTTCAGGTTTTTTGGATAAAGTTTACAGAAATAACCCAATAGGTTTACCATTAATTCTGTGAAATATTCACGGGTTCTGCTAGTCTTAAGAAACTAGGCTTCTCAAAACCAGAAAGGAGAAAGCCGATTCAAAGACCACAGATTCAAGCCATTTCTGGAACTATAAAAATTTGTAAAACTTTCCAGAAGTTTATCATTTAAGTATATATGCACATGCCTAGACATGCAACTATATGCATGAGAATACACATATAAAACAAGCATACAAGTCTGTACATGCACTGACTCCAAATACTGTATATATACAAACATACATGCAAAAATATCCTGCTGATGTTGAAATTCCAATGAAGAAACCTTGGATCTAAGTTAGAGACTGACTCCTCTCTATTGGCAAGAAATTTTGAAATAAAACTGAATAATGACATACATACACACATGTCTGAAAAAAAGGAAGAATTGTCATCACTTGCAAGAGAGATAAGTTGGTAACAAACTATGCTTTCATTAACTGAGGTGTAGCGAGATCAATTTCTATTATGACATATTAGAGTCAACTAGCCTTTTATATGCTCCACACGCTAAGCTTTAATGATTAGTTGTTTGACTTATAATGTGAGTTTAGAACATTTGGTTGAGTCCTGTATTTTGATTGGTTGAGTATTGCACAGGATATGGAACTCAGATCCAATCATGTTGTGCACAATACATTCTAGAATAACTAATCTGAATCATTGCTGGAGCCTACATCTTATATATTGAGTTAACAAAACCTCTAAAACAGAAAGGTGAGAAGATTCCAGTGGGGACGAGTCATGATATTTTCCTGCTGTTATAATGAAGAACATGTAACCAATGACAGCCAGAACTGAATTATCCAAATGATAGATGAACTATACAACCACCAGAATCCACGATGTGTTTATTTGGTCCACTGTATAATTTAGCAGAGGAATAAAGTCATGCTGTTATTTTAAAGTTATTTCTTGTGTGATTTCTACAAGTTAACATGCAACACATTATATAATGGTATGCAAAATTTTGTAATAAACCAAGAATGACTTTATATTCACTCAGCTAAAGAGGTACATATGTAGTCGCAAGCAGACATAACTACCCTCTCGGCCCTCCCACCCTTGAGCCAGTGGAACAATCAGAATGTGTCATCTGGAGGAAGAGAGAATTGCACCAGCATTTGGTTGGTACTCAATTCATCTGAGAAAACTGGAACACTGTAAAATGAAGTGCATTGCCCTGTGTCATAATGCGCTGCCTAGACCAGTAATCAAACCTGCAACTTTATGATCGCGAGTCCAGTTGCCATCATACATACATGAGTGCATACATACATACATACATACATACATACATACATATATACATACATATATACATACATACATACATACATACATACATACATACATACATACATACATACATATATACATACATATATACATACATACATACATACATACATACATACATACATACATGTGATGGTAGTCTCTCATAGTTTGAGAAAGACGGTTCTACAATTTCTTGCTGAAAAACTAGCACAAATGATTTGTTTATAGTGATCAAATGCATGAGGTGAACATTAGCTCACTCCCTCCATCAAATCAACATAGCCTGAACAGGTGCACAGTGTTCCACACATCAAGTGTTGAAGTGGTTGCAGAGCAATTGGAAATAAAGTGTTTTGGCCAAGAACACAACACAACATACGAGCCAGGAACTGAAACCACAACCTTGTTGTTATGTTTCCCTCGGACTAACAGTCCATATAACACTTGTGATCGTTGAGTGTAACACCCTAAACACTAGGTCATATCTATTGGAAGGATAACCCCCAAGGACAAAGAAATAAGAACCCACTGTAGGGTGGAAGCCATAGCACTCATAATAAAAAGGAGTACTGGTGAAATGTTCCAGTGAAAACCTCAATAAAATGTAAATACAAAAGACCTGACATAATGATTTGGGATAGCAAAGAGAAACTGTACAGTTATAGAAATCAGTTACCCAGCAGATGATAACATAAAGCTAAAAGAACAGTGGAAAAGAGAATACCTATGCTGAACTATTGAGAAATTTACAGTTACTCTTCCCTGATTACAAGTTCAGTTTTATACCTGTAATTATTGGGGAACTGGAATATGTAACACACTACTTAAATACCAATCTTGAGAAATTAGGCTTCTCAAAATCACAAAGGAGAAAGCTGATTTGAAGACTACAGACCCAAGCCTTCATTGGAACTGTAAAACTTTCCAGAAGTTTATCATTTCCAGAAGTTTATGAGCATGTCTAGACATGCAACTATATGAATGAGAATACATACATAAAACAAAACATGCAAATCTGCACACATACATATGTATATGCAAAATACCCTGTTGATGTTGTTGAAATTCCCAAGAAGGGGCCTTGGATTTAGGTTAGAAACCAGCTCTTTCTCTATTGGCATGAAATTTTGAAATAAAGCTGAATAATGACATACATACATACATACATTATATATAGGTGTGTGTATGTATGTATGTATGTATATATGTATGTATGTATGCATGTATATGTGGGTATAAATATGTGTATATATCTTTTTAATTTTGATTTACAGCTGCAGTGTCTATGTGTAAAAGAGAGAGAGAGAGAGAGTGAGAAAGGGAAGGGAGAGAGAGTGACTGTTTTCTTTTCATGTATGTATGCTAGTATGTGTAATTCTATGTAAGAACATATTCCTTTCAACCTCTAGCTGACGACATGCTGTGTGAGCTTCCCTTACCTGTGTAAAAATGGTGATTTGATGTAATGGGAATGGTTAGCACTATTATGTCTATAATATATTAGTTATAATCTGATTTGTTTAACCACTAAACGAGTTTAATACAACAAACTGCAGAAATACATCTGACAAAAATAATTTACTGTCGCATTTTAATGATATTATTATAAGTTGCTTCATAAGGTAGTGAGCTGGCAGGATCATTTGCATGCTGGGCAAAACGCTCAGTGGCATCTCACACAGCTTTACATTCTGAGTCCAAATTTCACCGAAGTCAACTTTTAGAGCACTGGAGTCGATGTAATCAACTGGCACCCTTCCCTGAAATTGGGCTTGTGCTAAAATTTAAAACCATTATTATAATTTCATCATCATCATCGTCGTTTAACGTTCGCTTTCCATGCTAGCATGGGTTGGACAATTTGACTGAGAACTGGTGAAACCAGATGGCTACACCAAGCTCCAATCTGATTTGGCAGAGCTTCTACAGCTGGATGCCCTTCCTAACGCCAACCGCTCAGAGAGTGTAGTGGGTGCTTTTACGTGCCACCGGCACGAAGGCCAGTCAGGAGGTACTGGCAACGATATTGGATCTCGGGCATTAATTGGGCTAATTGGAGACATCCTGATGCTCATAAAAGTTAAAGGCAGTTAATATCATAAGAGTAGCACATACTATTTTTACTACTAGGTGACTTTAGTGCAGTACATGATGACAATTGGAAATCAAATCAATTAAAATAATGTTAATGTAAATGTTATCCACTTTTCATTGCTTCAGATGAGATATCATCCAGAAAATAATTAAACTTCCTAAAAATTCTTCTGACAAGATATTATTCAGAAAATAATCTTACTAAAATTTCTTCTCAGATATTTAAAGTTAAATATTTATCATGGATGACCTTCAATAGTTATAAGGAATCACAAACTTAGTTCTGCCAAAGTCTATCCCAATCAAAGTTACATAATATGTGGATAACTTGAAAGGATCTTTTCAGTTACTAATGGTGACATGAGAATCTAGATACTTTCAACAGCAAAAATATACATTCCTTACTCACATCAAAGAAACACTCCAGCCTGCCACTCTTGGTCAAGACGCAAATAAGACCAAGTTCTTATTTTCATGAAGAGGCTCTGTCACCAATGTCGCGTGGATGCTTGGTCAACATTGTTGTGGTGGTTATCTGTAGGATGTGTGTTGTATTGTTGAAGACCTTCGTTGTGTGGTCTGGCTGGCTGCGCATATAATAAATGAAGTAACTCATAAACTTCTAATTTTTAACTACTTATTGCTGGACATGATTTACTGTGTTGGCTGTTTACAAAAGAAAGATGCTGATAATATAAACACTGATTGGGATGAAAGAACTGTGCTGCATCTGGTTGAAGGCTAGTTGTGGTACATCATTTATAAGTGTCCAAAATCATCTTTGCTTTGAGGTGGTCTGAGTGCCCAATTTGATCTGGTCTTAGCAGTCTACCTTCTGTAAGTGGACTACTTGAGTGCCCGAGGCTGCCTGCCTTACTCACTTGCCTGAGGCTGTGTAGTGAATTAGGCGCCAAAGGGTTTTTATAGGGTGAAAAGAGGACAACAACCAGGAACGTGTGTGACTCGTAGGTTAAATGGAGTGAGAGAGGGGTTGATTTAAATGAAATCTTACACAAATAAAAATGTAACAGGTAGCTTCTTAGATTCTAAGCTAGGATTCGAAACTGAATCTACATTTTTCTATAGATTCTCTTCTTGTTGTTCTAGGCTTTTGCACTTAGAAATTTATGAGAGTCAACTGTAACACTTAGGTTCTATTATTTAACTTAACATTTTTAGGTTAAATATAGTGCAAGGGAGATAAACCCATTACTTTCCATTTTTCTGATGTACATCCAGCTTTCCAGCATATGTAAGTAAAAGTAACCAAATTTGGCTTTTCCTTCTTTCTTTCAGTGCCAATGGAGGGAACACCTTATGCAAGGAACTGCACAGTGTTTACCCTCTCTACTTGTCTATACTATCTTACTCTTTCTCTCTCTCCTTTTTCCACCAGTCTTCTAGCAGTCAATAAAAGATGAAGTTAACTACCTACAGAATGGATAACAAAATAGCAAATAACCTGTGTACAACAACAGCTTAAGGTTGTATTTTACATTGTAACAATGAAAATTAAGGACCATTTCAACCAATTAATATTTTTCTTCTCATTTTAATTGCTACATACCATTGTTAAAAAAACACAAATAACAATTTGTAAATCATTTTTTATCAATTAATGATACAAGTTGACACAAATTACAATATGAAATTTTAAAATATTATTTTCTGCCTTTTTTCACCAGAAAAATATCAATTATTTGTCAACATTTTCATCATCTGACATGTTGGATTACTTTCTTTCAATGCTACACTGCTTAGTTGTATTCAACCTATTGTACTCCTCAGAAATGTGTGCATTTGTCTGAAGCTGCTGAAAACACACTGCAGATTACATAGTGTAGCAGGGATGGTTGCCAACATACCAGCGATTGTGTTGAAGACCAACAGAAGCAAGATAATTTTCATCAATAGTTGGCTGTGAACCTAATAGATACATATTGTCCGTAAAAATGTTTGCGTAGATTGTCTTTTTCTGCCTTTAGAAGACCCATAACAACACGATAATGTACTGCAACAATTTGAATGTGCTCGTCTGATGTATTAGAATTGATAATGACTCATCTGCATGCAAAAAAATATATCTTAATCATTACAATTCCATAATAATCTTTTCAAGATATGTGATGGCAATCTTTGATTGGTTGATCCCATGGCACTTCCATTGCTCATTCATCAGCTAGAGCTTGCAAACGGCAAGATATTTTTCCTCTGCTTTCCTGAATGAAAATTATGATATTTTAACTTAATTTCAGAGCAGTTTCAGACTATTTTCAAGTTATGACATTTCTAAGAATTTCCTTGGTTGCTGTAACCATTCTTTTAGCACATATAACGTAAAGTTTTCCTATTAAATATTTGCTAATGTTGTTTGAATTTACAAAACTATTTTCCAAGCACTCCAATTAAGAAGTCAAAATTGCACACGGCATTAAATAATACACTGATATCCATAAATGTATTGAAGCCTTGGTTACATTTTTTACTTCTACATTATTTTACATCTACAAGACCACCTTGTTACAATTTGAATTTTAAGGGTTCATATTTATTCTCTATCAAATGTGATTTCAATGATTGTATGCCGTTTGGGACTGGCATTTAGAAAGTATTAGACACTACACATTATTTCTGAGGCAATGCAGAGTGGTTCAGTATCTGTCATTCTATTTTGGACAGCAAGATTTAGAAGGTGTACATGGCAATGGGCATAGCTGGCAAGTGGAGAAAATTTCTTTTACTGTTGTTGCCAACCTTCCATCAACTTCAGTCATATTTGCTACATTATCAACACATTTTCAATTTCAAGTATTTCCTGAATATATTTTTGACTAACTCACAGAGAAAACTTCTTTCTGAGAAAAGCATGGCACAAAATCTGAAGAAAGACTCTCCATTTTCTTCTTCAGCTTGACCCTACTAGTATCTGATGTTTCATCAACGATAATAAAATATGCTTCACATGATTCTTTTACATGTTTCAGTCATTTGACTGTGGCCATGCTGGAATACCGCCTTCAAAGATTTTTTAGTCAAAGAAATTTACCACAGGGCTGAAATGGTAAAAGTGTCAATTGAATTAGATTAATGTTGTTCTTGTGACCGTTTTACTGTTAATCCTAAATCTGCAAGGTCATACAGGAATGGCTGTGTGGTAAGAAGGTTGCTTCCCAACCACATGGTTCCAGGTTCAGTCCCACTGTGTGGCACCTTGGGCAAATGCCTTCTACTATATCTTCGGGCCGACCAAAACTTTTGTGAGTGGATTTGGTTGTTGGAAACTGAAAGAAGCCCGTCATCATCATCATCATCATCATCGTTTAACGTCCGCATTCCATGCTAGCATGGGTTGGACGATTTGACTGAGGACTGGTGAAACCGGATGGCAACACCAGGCTCCAGTCTAATTTGGCAGAGTTTCTGGATGCCCTTTCTAACGCCAACCACTCAGAGAGTGTAGTGGGTCCTTTTACGTGTCACCCGCACGAAAACAGCCACGCTCGAAATGGTGTCTTTTATGTGCC
>NC_068981.1:130001171-130005996 GCF_001194135.2 Octopus bimaculoides
GTTTATCCTTAGCTAGGTATTTCTCCTGCAACTGTCTCACTAGAAATAAGGCATCAGTAGTGCTTTTACCTGGCACGAACCCAAACTGCATCTCATCTAAATTGATTCGCTCCCTAATTAGTTGGGCTATGACCCTCTCTGTAACTTTCATAACCTGATCTAACAGCTTGATGCCTGTGTAATTATTTGTATCTAAAGCGTCACCTTTACCTTTGTATATATATATATATGTGTGTGTGTGTGTATTTGTGTGTCTGTGTTTGTCCCACCCCCCACTATTGCTTGATAACTGATGTTGGTGTGTTTATGTCCCCATAACCTAGCGGTTTGGCAAAATAGACCAAAAGAATAAGTCCTGGGGTTAATTTCTTCAACTAAAAACCCTTTAAGGTGGTGCTCCAGCATGGCTGAAGTCAAATGACTGAAACAAATAAAAGAATAAAAGAAAATTCTCTGTGTGACCTCATTTACCTGCATTTTGTTGGGCAGTGAACAAGAGATTTCTGATTAATAACTTTCAAGTACTCTCTGTTCTGCACTTACTTGCTGCTTGTATACACTATTTAATTGTGTTAACATGTTTTGTGCTTTGTGTTCGCCCGATACTTAATTCCACTTCCAATGACAAGCACTATAACTTCCTTCTCAGTTTTCAAAAGAAAAAGAGTTACTATGCATGGAGACTTCAAAAAGAAAACACAAAGTTTAGCATTTTCGAATTTCATAGGTAAGCCAAGAATAAACTTTAAACTATTCACTTTTGAAACAGCTCAGACTAGATTCCTTATCAAATTTATTTTGTGTCAAAATTAGCTGATTTAGTTTAATTTCAGTGATATTGCCTTGATGAGGCAGCAGTTCAGTGGAGCTTCATAGGTCATATACTTCCTTGCCATTTGAAAGATTTTTCAGATTCGGAAGAATCAAGCTTTGTTGAGACTCAGTGTTGTTTTTAATATCCTGATCATCACATTCAACCAAGCTGTTCTTGATGGTACCACAATCTTTTATCATATGACTTTTTGTCGACCAAAACACATTAGTGAACGACTTTTTAATGAAACAACTTTCAGATGGTGTAGATTCCTATTACATCGAACTATGGTGTGGATTTTTTTCAGAGAGGTGGGGAGTAGAAGAGTTTCAGATCATTCACACAAGTCCTCTTTGTTTCTTCATTACATACAGATGGGTATTTTTAAACAAAATTTTCTACAAATACTTTTTAAATAGTGCTGATTAAAATTATATTGGAATTTAATGTTAAAAAACAATGGTAGCTGTGCACACAAACATACTAACTCACATCACATATATCAGAATGAAACTTGAAATTTAAAAAGAAAAATTGTGATGAGTGTTAGTAGAGTGTAGGACAAAACCCTCTAGAAAAATAAACACAAGGTAAAAAAAAAAAATCACGAGGACAAAAGCAAGCAAGTTTTAAGCCATAATTTTAATTCTTGTTATTTGTAGTTTATAAAATATTACATTATACTAGCAGTATAACCTGACGTTGTCCGGGTGTGACTTATTACGCCATCTACGATATAAATCTTGCAGTAGAAAGCCATGCATGAAACCTGCTTGTTGCTGCAGACGTCTGTACTGAGAGGATGACATTGCAGAATGTCAATATGGTATCCGTTTTCACCATGAGGAAATAGTAGGGGGTACTGGAGCGCATCGTATGCCCTGTGAGTTTCTGGAATTCGCCTTATGGCATCATTACAACATGACAGAACGATGTCCCTAGGTTAGACTGGTCACCCTGAAGAATGATAACGATTTCATTACATGAAGTTTGGTTGTAGCGTCCAAGGTGTTCTCCAGATGGGCGTTTGTCAGCATCAATGACCACTTTAAAATTGGGGCTTGAGGTCATCTCCACGGCATACTTGAAACTACGCATGTAGCTGTTTGTAGCATGAAGCATCTCTTGCAATTGCAATGTCAGCTCAAAGTCAGTACCTGGTGATATTGTGGTTCATTTTGCGGCTTGGTTTTGATAGTTGCAAATGAAGTACAGCTGAAGAAACTTTGGCTCTTGGCCTGCGGCTGGCTGAAGAGATCTAATTCTATGGTAAACTTGGCCCTGTACTTTAAAAGTGGGCACGAACCCTTCTTGTCTGATGATGTTCACTTCAAATGAGGTCATTTGGAAAGCACAGTTGTACTTCCTTGTCACGAAGAAAACGCCTTGAGTGTTTGTTCTGGTAAGAAGCAGCTGTAATGGATGAGGGGTGGGTCCAACAAAGAGGGTAGTCTGACCTTTCCACCTGAGCAGCACAATCCAGCTGGTTCACCGGGTCACTTCCTCGCAGAACAAATTGGACAAACGACTTGCATATAGGAAATCGATAGGTCTGGATGGGAAGCATAGTCGATGTCAGGCTTATAGTCGAACGCTTTTAATGACTATCGGGAACTGCATGGCCTAGAAACACCTCGATGACAATTTCTACAAATTGAGACATTGGCCAGGCGATGAAACCTGACTTTGGAGCTCTCATTAATTCTGGAGGAAGCAATAGAGGCAGCGTTTTTGTTGAGGCAAATGGCATGTTGTTTAGCATTCTCAGCCGCTCTGCGGGCCGAAGTGCAAGCAGGGTTATTCATATGATGCAGGTTACGCTGTTGCTCAGACTGAGCAGCTTGCCTTGCGGCTTGTAAAGCAGCACGTCTTGCTCTCCGCATAGCAGGGTAATCCCTTTTCACAGGAGCTAGGATGGCAATTTCTGATGAAGCAATTGCTGGTGATCTGTTGCTACACAGTTCTGCCAGAATTCTATCAGATTGGGCAGTAGATGCACCATTTTGCATTATGTTCAAAGTAGCTTCTGGAATGTGGTGAATTGCTGCAGTCTGTTGCTGTCTTTTTAAACCGGTTGCTTTCTTTCCCCAGCAAACTCTCTTCTTTGGAGGCATAACCTATGTATATATTAAACAGAACAACAAAAAGTTATAACAGATGGCAGGGTAGGTAGTTTTCACATTTTAATGAAGTTCACTGATTTGCAATGTGTTGTCCTGTCTACATAAGCTCCGTAGTTTGTATATTTACAAAATATTGACAAACATGTAGTAAGGTAAGATCTAGTTATATTGTAGTGAATGCTTGTGTGTACGTGCGCGTGTATGCGTTTGAGAGAGCGAGAGAGAAGAGGAAGAGAGAGAGAGGGGGAGAAAGGAATAGAGAACGGGAGCGATGAAGAGAGGAAGGGAGAACGGAAGACAGTTATAAAATAGCTATGTGTGCACGCGTTCATATAAGAAACACACACAAACTAAATCGTATATCTATAATGTTGATGTGTGTATGTATTCATGTGTATGTTGTTGACACAGATCACGTATGTGTGGTTGTGTGTGTTTTTACGTCTCTATGTTATGAAAAATATGTAAAAAATACTAAGAGGAGACAAGGACGCTGAACATGCAGACAGACAATGTAACGAAAACATGAACGAGTGAAACGGGGTATTCCTTATTCAGTCTAGTTACAAATTATCATTGCAACTTCGGCAAAAGGAAGCTAAGAGCCCCAGATTCCTTGGAAGAAAGAACTGAATGTAAACAGAAAGAAGGACGTATAACAACAGAGAACAGATACATACAAAAAGCAGGATATCAACAGCAGGTGTATTTCGACTCCTCACGAAGTAAGTGATGCTGGCTTGTGTAGGAAATGAGAAAGTGAAGCGAGGAAAAAGAGATGTGCACGGACAAGGTAGAGGGATAGAAGAAAGCTATTAAATGGGAGAGGGGAAGAAGTACGAAGTAAGAGTGAAAAGGTAGATAGAAGGAAAGAATAGAAATGGAAGAATAGTCTTAAACCAAGTTTATCTATGACTTCGTATGTATCACTTTCTCTCTCTCTCTCTCCCTCTTTTACTCTTACTGTCTATATTATATGTTGAGCGCGTGATCGATGTGTAAGAACGCTGGACAGATAGAATGGAAGAAATATAAAAGTTGCTAGAAACAAAAGCCAAATCTCCCTTAAATCATACAAAGTAAATGGAATTTAAAAAATCTAATTACTGCACTGGAAAGTTCACATCGAGAAAATTCCATTGATGTAAAAATTTTCACGAAAAAGTGAAAAATGTGAATTTCTATAAACTTTTAAAAAGGCTACACACAGACACACAACTTCAGCTTTATATATATAGATAATAACCCCAATCACAAAAATGAGCGTAATAAAAAGAATATCATATCATGTCTTTGAAAAGTTAAAACAAACACAATATTGAAAACCTCATTAAATGTTCATTTTACTACAACCTGATGCTCTGCCCTACACCATTCAAAAATTCATCCATGGTCTTCCTCTCATTGACATAGTCCAGACATAGGTTCTTTAAACATTGTTGATGCTCTTTGTGACATGTTTGACTCGTTTTCTTGAAGGTTCAGTACAAGAATCCTTAATCCGAGGGAGTGGGGAGAGGACTTCGGAAAATTCACAAGATCCGTGTTTTTCCCTCGTAACTTTGAGGAAAATATAATCCTTTTAGAATCACAAATTAGGATT
This sequence comes from Octopus bimaculoides, assembly GCF_001194135.2. Lineage (NCBI taxonomy): Eukaryota > Metazoa > Mollusca > Cephalopoda > Octopoda > Octopodidae > Octopus > Octopus bimaculoides. The sequence goes on from NC_068981.1 coordinate 130,005,712, forward strand.
TTCCTCAGGAACTTGGATGTTAAACATCCCTTTGAAAGGTTCGGGTCCTTACTTCTACTATACACACACATATCTATCTACCTATCTATCTATAGTAGAAGGACCCGAACCCTTCAAAGGGATGTTTAGCATCTAAATTCCTGAGGAAAATCCTAATTTGTGATTTCAAAAGGATTATATTTTCCTCAAAGTTACGAGGGAAAAACTCGGATCTTGTGAATTTTCCTAAGTCCTCTCCTACCCCGTTGCTTTCCGCGCATTTTTGCTTTCAGATTCGTTTCCTAC
>NC_068981.1:130006498-130017355 GCF_001194135.2 Octopus bimaculoides
GAAGTTTCTATAAAACTAATGTTTAAACAGTGAATAGCTATGGGGATCCACCAGAATGAAATAGTAATCAAATGGATCCATAAAAAATGGTTGAAAACCCCAAATGTAGAGTGAATCAACACAAAAAAAAAGATATTTTTCATGATTACTTCAATTATATATTTTTCTTCTAATTTTAGAAACAGAAAAAAAAAAAAAAGGTAAAACTGAGTGGGTTTTGTCCTATTTCGCGACCCAGGGAATTTCTGAATGGCACGACTAACGAAAAATTACCTTGAATTTATTTTTAGTAGTGCGGCCCGCCTGAAAATGTGCCATGTCTCATGCCTACTTTCCGAAAAAGGCTATCCGTGTCTTCCCAAGGAAGTCAATAAAGCAAAGTCTGTAGATCAAGCGGAAGGGATAGAAAGGAGATACAGTTGACGGTAGTTTAAGAAGAGCACGTTTGTATTTATGTTGTTTCGATTCCTGGATGCTGTCATTTTAATGATACTTTTTATGAAAACATTTCATTCATGCACCTCACTTTCCCTTCTTTCCTGATACCAAATGTAATCAAATGAGTAACTAGTGTATCAGAGCGGATGTGATGTCATAAGTGCTCAGCACTTAGCATGGAATAAGTTAAATAATCTAATAAGTATATAATAACCCTAAATAACCAAAGAAACATCTTTTAAAAAAATTCTTGAAATATTCCAGCGTATACATTATGAAATGATCGGGAGGAAATTTTATATTTCCAATTAATAAACAAAATATATATACTCGGCACGGTGATCTGCACGGTTAGTTCAGCTGAAAATATGGTGTGATCATCAGAAAGTTGATTTAATGAACTTTCTTCAAGTGATTACCTAATGATACAGTATTTGTTTTTTAAAAAGCTTTGCCAGCATGAGTAAATCGAGTGGAAATACTTCGTCCGGATCGAGAGATAACGACGAAAGACAGGCGAATTCGCTGAATCATCCTCTTATTCTTGCCACAAGGTAAACAAATGCACATTTACTCGTTTCAAGATATGTAATAACATAGCATGTCCTATCAAGTATTAATCTACTCATCTGAAACCATACATTTGCTCAAACTTTCATAAATGAGGACTAGCAACCTTTAGTCGTAACTTTAAACGTAATTCATGGATCCAGTGCTAAGTCGTCCTTGACTTCCCTGTTGCTGGTCAGAATCATTTGTTTAGTAAATAAAAGTGAAAGGCTTCTGAAAAATGGCATCTTCTCTCTCCAAGCCAATTTATTCCACTCTTCTGCCCTTGTAAACAGATTTATTCCATTTTAAAACTGTTTATAACAATACAGCTAATCTACTTTTGCAAATATTTGAAAGGTTTGATTACATAAACAACAGGACCTGCATTCAGCTAACTGTACCCGATAAAAAGAAATCGTTGTAAATCTCTTTACAGCCATTCTCTAAAAAATATCTGTTCCAGGTCATCTCTGATCAAGAGCACGAATGTAGTCGGCCGACAGAAGCTGTATTTATTTATTATTTTTCCAGCCGTGCGCACTCTTTAACCTAAGCTATTAAGGAAGCTACAGCTTGGGCTGTTTGGTTTCAGATCTTATCTCTCTCCATACTCCAAAGAATGTCTTTGTACTTTGATTTATTAATGACACGAACTCTGCAATTATGCAACAACAACAATACACACACACACAGAGTTAATTACTCAGAGACGCCGTCTGCATGGAATAATAGTTAAAATATACTAACACTAACTTACATAAGTTTTTGTTTGGTTCTCTACATTGCTCACACCATTTAACCCTATACGTTAATAGGTTGTTATTGAATAAATCCAATTGTTTGGACATATGATCTAAAGGTATATCGCCCGCTATTATCCCGTCATTTAATTTTCCAGACAATAGATTATATTAGTCATAGTGTCATTCACTTTTCTTAAGACATCAGCCTGTGATGCGAGAGAAATTTGGCTGCTATTTCTAGCGGGTTGAGGCTCCCTAGTAGGTTCGTGTCAAATGTACGCTTATGTGTGGAAACAATGAAGCTGTCATTTGAATTTATACACAAAAATTTCCTAGGGTTGTAAACCAGAACTTTTTCCATTTAGTCCTCCTTTTTTTTCTCAGTCTTAGTCTCATACGAACATTGTGTGTGTTTCTGTTGTCTTTATACTTGTATTTATATTTTTAATTGGCAGCAATCTTTCGCAGGTCGGTTCCATTACTTAAAGCCTTTTATATTTTCCCAAACGCAACTCTTATTGACTTGTATTAAGACACTTATGCCTATTGAACAAATGTTTATTATATATGTAGTTATTAGTTAAGTACATATATATTTATGTATTTCAATGTTAAAAGCAAGTAGCTTCTTTCGTATGGAGCTATCATAATTATCAAAATCCATCTGTACTAGGCCAACATTGAAAAAGTGGGGCTAATGTCACCTCTTGAAAAATGCATCTTTTTGAAAAACGTTTTTGGGATTCCTACGTTCTAGATGTTGGAGATTCAGGCCATAGGATACATTATTTTCCTCTTTAAGCTAATACAATGTATGAATAAACAAGTATGTAAAATGAATCTCTTAATGATTTTCAAACAGTAATCTGATTCTGTTATGATATCTATATATAGTACCTTTAGAGCTGCCTCTAGATTGTCTGACTTTAAAACATACTAACATATTACAAGTTTTGGATTTGGATAAAAGTAAATTAACAATGGGTGACATAGTAAGATATGTAATTTGGAGATGATATCAATGGTAAAGGTTTGAAAAGTCACTGATCTATTGAATCCAAATCTTGTCCTGTAACTAATACAATTTGTTTTCATTGTAGAGGTAGAAGACATAGAGCTGTTCGTCACTCATCCAGGAGAGAGAAAAAAGAAGTAGATGAACCCAAAGGTAATTATTTCATTACATTTTAGTTTTAATTTAACCCAAGCACAGTGATTTATTTGTAATATGATTTGTAACAGATTTTTGTGGAAGGTGTGATCAATTATGTCAACTCTAGTTCTCACAAGCATGTATTTCATTGATCTTGGAAGGCTACAAAGCAAAATAAACTGCAGTAGGATTTGATCTCAAAATGTTGGCAATAAAATAGACTTCATTTGGTCTGGCAACTTAGAAATAACTCCCATGATTCCACTTAGAAATGAATCACTTATGTTTATTATTCTGCACATATTTATAAGGGTGTCTATTTGGTGTGTGTGTCACTAAATCATTTATATATTTTTATGTAGTTCAAACAATGATTTGCATAATTATTCTTAATATGTTTTGGCAGATTTGAATGCAAACTGTTAATCACTGGTGACATGTAAAAGGCACCCTTTCTGGTGACACGTAAAAGACACCCACTACATTCTGTGGAGTGGTTGGAACTTAGGAAAGGCATCCAGCTATAGAAACCAAGCCAAAACAAGACGAGCCTGGTGCAGCCCTCTTGTTTACCAGTTCCAATCGAACTATCTTATCCATGCCAGCATGGAAAACAAACACTAAATGATGATGGTGGTGAAGCATACATCACAGGAGAAAAACTTATTTTTACAATGGTGTGTTCATAGTGCACTTAACTCATTGCTATGAGGGATTCTGGGACACTGGTTTTTCCCATGATGCTGTGTCTCATCAGCTAGAAGCTCTCCAGACTTTTGACTCTAAACAAGAGCTGATGATTTTTGTTTATAATTTCAGCAAACAAACTGCTGATTGGTGATGATATCTACCAACTAAAAATAAATCACTGTTTACACTATGAACAGCAAGGTCTGATATAATGACTTGCATATTTCATTCTTATTACATTCCAGCAAATTTGAATGCAAAATATGCCAATTACTGTTGTGTATGTCACAGGAAAACAACTTCTTTATTTTATGAGTGTGTTCATAACACATTGACTTATTGGTGCAATGGATACTGGAACATCAGTGTTTCAACAGGTTGTGTCTTGTAAACCAGAAACAACCCAGACCTTTTTGTCGAAACAAGAATCCTATTTTCTAACATAATATTCAAGTTTATCTTGTTATTAGGACCAGCGTATGCAGTTTCCCTCCTTACAGTTTGCCAGTATTTATGTTTTGGAATTCATGATTTTAGAATTCCCCAAAAATACCAATTTCAGGAGAGTAATAAATCAATTACATCGAACTTAGTGCTCTACTGGTACTTAATTTATTAACTGTGAAAAGATGAAAGGCAAAATTGATCTTAGTGGAATTTGAACTCAGAACATAATGACAGCATTTTGCCTAGTGTGCTAATGATTCTGCCAGCTTGCTGCCTTCAGAAGTACCAATATTGATTTCAATGAATACCTTTCTCTCTACTTTTTTCCAGCTAGTCTCTCAACGAGTTAAATTTTCATCTACATATAAATAAGCTTTCTCTTTATCTAAAGACAATGTACTAAGTTTTATCTCCAAGTTAAACACTAGCATCCAAGAAGACTAGTGGTGGTTTATTTTGGGGCAAAAGTTTGTCCAACAAAGTTTTTAAAGATGGGAACTATTAATAAAGTGTGAAGAAAGTTTTAATGTCCTATGTTGGGACCAGAGTTCTGAGAAATGATATTGGTAAAACGAAATTAAGAGCTAATCAAATCATAAAAATTTGATTATGAGAAAGGGTGAGTGAATGGAAGAGAGAGAGAGAGAGAGAGAGCAAGAGCAAGAGGGAGGAAAAATGGAAACAACTGCTTCGATAAACCAAACTCTTTATTTGATGTTAATATTTTATATTGTAATCTTTCTTATTCCCAAATTACATGTGTACTTATATTTTTATTATTTTCTATTCTAGCTGACCAAGCTCCGAAATCAACAGTTCATGTAAGCATGATTGATGTTTGGGGAATGTCATGAAGGTAACACCCTTGTAACGTTTGGGATATATATATATATATATATATATATATATATATATATATAATTGTTTATGTATAACCCACAGCATATTGATACTCTAGCTATAAATATTTGGCTTTCAACCTTGTACTGTTGTGTAAAATTCTGAGTGCTTGTCAACAATTTTTTCTTTAATATTTTAACAAGTAAATCTCAGTTTCTTTACTAAAGCAGCTTAATGAATCTTCAATGAAAGACAAAGCTAGTTGGGGAATTGAGGCCAAAAGAGTTGTGGTTTCGGAAAGAAAAAATAGAATACTGCTTTCTGTGAAGCCTGGAGTTTGTGGATCGATTGTATAAAACCAAACCAAACGTGTTGAATTGTCCACTGAGTAAAAGGTTTTGGTTTCTGCACCAGATGTTGTGAAGATGTTCCGTGAATTGGTTAGCTACATTCTCTAGAAATTTATTTTATCTCCATTACCATTTAATGTCCATCTTCCATGCTGGCATGGGTTGGATGGTTTAACAGTATCTAGTAAGCCAAAAGACTACATCAAGCTCCAGTGTCTGCTTTGGCATGGTTTCTACAGCTGCTTGCCCTTCCAAATGCCAACCACTTCACTGAGTGAACTGGGTTCTCTTTGTATGGTACCGGCACTAGTGAGGTTGCCTTGTAACTCACATATCAAGACCCCTTGACTGAGTCAGGGTGCAATATTGAGGGACATGGCTTTGTGTCAGGTGTTGAGACATTAAAGTGTGATAGAGGGACAGGAACAAGTGTCATGCCGCTATGGAGATACATGGCTACTTCAGCTGGAAGAGGTGAAAAGATGGTAGTGATGAGGTGTCAAGACATATCCTCAAGGGTCAAGAAGGTGAATATAAAAGAGAATAGAGACAAGATTGGGAAGGGTGGGTGGGTAAGTTCATGAGAGTATGATAGGTGTATGACATCAGCATCATCATCATCATGAGTTGTAGGGAAGGTTTTGTCATCTCCTCTATGAGGGCCAACATCCTAAGGTTGGTTTTCACTACTCTGTCTCATGTCTTCCTGGGTCCCTGCTTTATTGCATATCTTCCACAGATTCCATCCATATATTTTGCAACTGAAACATCTTTATGCAGCTGTCCTCATTCATATGCATCACACGATCATATCAACAGTTTTCACTCTTGCATACTGTATCTAATGCATTTTATGCCCAGATTTTCTCTCAACTCCTTTGCATTTTGTTGAACATACACATTGAGGTTGCACATCCAACAGAACATACTAGTTTCATTTCTTTCATGTCTTCACATGTGCTCTGCATTCACAGCCCTTGCTGTTTGTATGCAAACATCATACAATATTGCCTTTCATTCTGAGGGAGAGGCCTTTTATTAACAACAGGGGTAATAACCCTCTGAACTTTTTCCAGGGGACATTATATTATTTTTAATATCATATAAAAGCACCTGTGCAGCACCACGTAAAAACACCTGTATGGTGCCACATAAAAGCGTCCAGCACACTCTGGTTGGTGTTAGGAAGGGCATCCAGCCATAGAAACCATGCCAAATTAGACTGGAGCCTGGTGCAGCTCTCTACTTTGCCAGCTCTGGTCAAACTGTCCAATCCATGCCAGCATGGACAATAAATGTTGAATAATGATGATGATGATAGTTTTATAGAGATCATAGAGATGTTAGAGTGGAGTTATGTCCATGTGTGCTGTGTACAAATATATACAAAATGTAGCATGAAAGTGATCCTTCACTAGATACCTTAAGTGTAAGGAACACAGGTACAAATTCTTTTAGATGAATAAAAGCTCTGGATTGGGTGGAATAGGCATACTATTAACAGAGAAATAGATAGATATGGTAATTGAATTAGAAGGAGTGGTTGTGTGGTAAGTAGCTTGGTAAGTACCAACCACATGGTTCTGGGTTCGGTCTCACTGCATTGCACCTTGGCAAGTGTCTTCTACTATAGCCTCGGGCCAACCAAAGCCTTGTGAGTGGATTGGTAGACGGAAACTGAAATAAGCCCGTCGTATATATGTATATGTATATATATTTGTGTGTCTGTGTTTGTCCCCCCAACATTGCTTGACAACTGATGCTGGTGTGTTTACATCCCCCGTAACTTAGTGGTTCGGCTAAAGAGACTGATAGAATAAGTACTAGGCTTACAAAGAATAAGTCCTGGGGGTCGATTTGCTCGACTAAAGGCGGTGCTCCAGCATGGCCGCAGTCAAATGACTGAAACAAGTAAAAGAGATTAATTATGCTTAAGTTAGTTATAGGCTGCAGTGATTTCTGCATGTGTGTTACAATCAGGTATGACAGATGTACGAAAGAACCAGTTCTATGAAGTCCTCTTGTGGACTACCTCCGTGACTAATGACAATGACCTTGTTGTCACTTCTAAGGAGGTCAGTGGACACTGGGAAACATCCACAACAGCCAAAGTCTCCATGTACTCAAGTGTACATGAAGGCTATTGTATAAGGAATGAAGAAGAATCAAGGGTGCTGGAGTTTTGTGATACAACTCTGATCTAACCATTTGTAACTCATCATCGTCATCATTGTGTAACGTCCACTCTCCATGCTGGCACAAGTGGGATGATTTGACATAGAGCTGGCTAGCAGGGAGTTGTTCAGACTCCAGCTATCAGTTGTGGCACGGTTTCTGTGGCTTGATGTCCTTCTTAATACCAACCACTTAGCAGTGTGTGCTGGGTGCTTTTTACATGCCTCTGGCATGGGTGCATTTACACAGCACTAGCATTTACACAGCACCATTTACACAGCACTAGCATTAACACAGCACCAGTATGGGTGCTTTTTAAGTGGCACCAGCACCCAAAAGGACAAGCCTGTATGTGTGGAATACAGTGATTTTTCTTAGCTTGACATGTCTTATAAGTATAGCAAATCACATCTCCCAGTCCCTTGTCATTTCCTCAGTGAGGCCCAGCATTTGAAGATCCTTTCTCACCACTTTGTCTCACATCTTCCTGGGTCTACTCTTTCCACAGGTACCTTCCACAATTAGAGCTCAGCACTTCTTTATGCAGTTGTCCTCCTGAAAACCAGTTACAGATCTTTTTATTTACTACTCATGTGAACATGCAAATAGAAAGATTTCATGCTTATTAGGAAACAGAATAGACAGCTGGCTGTGTTTCTAGATTTTTCCCCTATGAAGAAAGTAGCACTTGAGATAGACTAATGGTCAATGACTCCTTAAGGTTAGAACAGAATAGACACAGAAATGAGAAAAACTGAAAGTGGATGATATGAAATCTAAAAGATCCTTTAGTCATACATAGATTCAAAGAAGTAACAGGTAAAACTTCTGAGTGAAGTAAGAGAGATAGATACATACGACAACTGGGAGTTTTTTCAGAGACAATCTGCTAAGAGCCATAGACCAGAACTGAGAATGGAGAAAGGGTCCCAGCCAGGTGGAAGGTGACATGGTGGTAGAATGGTAGAGAAGGTAGTCATAAAGGTCAAAACATATGTCTAAGAAGAAGGGGCAAGGTAGAAGATGAGTAGAAGGGGCAAGGAATAGTATCATGTAGATCGAAGAGAAGTTAGACATCAGGTATTTTTAACAAAGAGAGGAGATGTAAGTGAGAGGTCTGACAATGTTCTGTTGCAAGAGGATCAGACAGAGGTATGATGTTTTTCAGATTGCAAAGCTGAATCAGGATATCGTTGGTGAAAAGTATGTTTGAAATGTGAGTGGTACCTTGCTTAGGCAAAAAGAGATCTAACAGTCTAAAACCTGCTTCGTTCATGAATGACCATGGGATTGCACTTAGAAAAGTTCCCTTCCGAGGCATAGTCCAGGCAAGGTTATTTATGGAAGACCAACAGTCGCCCATGCATACCAATATTGTCCAAGGGAAAGGCAGAAGTTGATACAGCTTTGCACCAGTGATGTAGCAGCTCATTTCTACAGCTGAGTGAACTGGAGTAACGTGAAATAGTGTCTTGCTCAAGAGCACAACACACAGCTCAGTCCGGGAATTGAACTCACTACCTCATGATTGTGAGCCTGACGCTCTAATCACTGAGCCATTCGCCTTTGCAAAAAGAAATACAGCCCAGCTAATTAGGAAAAGGATTAGATTATATTAGATGTTATACAAATTTGTGCCAAAATGAAGAGAGTTATTAATGAATTGTTTAAGAAATTTAATTGCAGCTAGTTGTCCATCAGAGCTCCTTTCTCAGCTCCTGCTTGGTTATCATAGTTTTTCTGGCCATGAGAGAAGAGTTTAAGACCAGATGAATTAGTTCTGACAACTGAATCTGTCAAAGAACTAAGGAAGGAATTCTGAATGTGAAAGCAAAGTCATCATCATCACTTAGCATCTGTTTTCCATGCTGGTATGGATTAGATGGTCTGACTGGAACTGGTAAGCCAGAGAACTGCACTAGGTTCCAGTCTAATTTGACTGTGTTCTACAGATGGATGCCCTTCCTAATGCCAAGCACTCCATAGAGTGTACCAATTGTCTTTTACATGCCACCAGCACAGGTGCCTTTTGTGTCACTGGCACTGGCCACAATTATGATTTCACTTGACTTGACGAAAAGTCCTCAAGGTTTACCTATCAAAGACATAAGTTTTGGCTTGCCAGAAATATGACAGCACTTTAATACCATCTCATAAGTAGCCATATTCTACTTGCTTCAGTCATTAAACTGTGGCCATGCTGGAGTACTGTCTTGAAGGCTTTTTAGTCAAATGAATCGACCCTGGTACTTATTTTCTTGTTGTTACGCCTGGTACTTATTCCATTGGTCTCATTTACCAAACCACTAAGTTACAGGTGCGCAAACACATCAACACTGGTTGTCAAGTGGTGGTGGGAAACAAACACAAAAACACCCACACATAGACATATATATATGACAGCCTTCTTTCAGTTTCCATCTACCAAATCTACTTGCAAGTTTTTGCTTGACCTGAGGCTACAGTAGAAGACACATGCCCAAGGTGCCACGCAGTGGAACTGAATCTTTTTCAATATGCATGAGGGACTGGTAGGAATTCTATACATTGTCTTTGATATAAACTATGGGTGCATAAATAATGCAATAATATCACAGGCAGGCTGAGAGAAAAGAAGCACCTCATATGTAGCAGATGCATAGGAGTAATTAGCAGTAATAGCAACCATTAAATGAATTCATTTAAATGGCTGGATGTCTCCCTAGAAGTAGTTGTTTACTTCAATTTCCTAACTAGCAATGGTGGTGGGTGTTTTCAAAGTCTAGTAGCCAGAGTAAAAATGGGGATGAGGAAAAAATTAGGACAGATTGCATGATGTTTATGCATGAAGTGTGATAACACATGATGGCAAAACCTGGCATTGAATGTGGATATGAGTGAAGGCTAGAAAGAAATAAGATGAGCATGTTTCACTGGACATTTAATATTGGCTTCAAATGTTGGCACAAGAACAGCAATTTCAGGGGAGGGAGTAAGTTGATTACATCAACCCCAGTGTTCAGTTGGTACTTATTTTATTAACCTCCAAAAGGATGAAAGGCAAAGTTGACCTCAGTAGAATTTGAACTCAGAATGTAAAGATGAATGAAATGCTGTTAAACAATTTGTCTGGCTTGCTAACGATTCAGCCAGCTTGCTGCTTCACACTGGATATATAATATAAGTTGCTAAGAGAAAACAGGTGAATATAAGAAGAATCATGTAATGTGCATGGAGCATGATAGTTGATTAAGAAGTGCCAAATGATTTGAGCAGAAGGCACCTATGAAAAATGAGCAAGTGTGAAAGTTGACCTTAGAATACTAAACTTCAAGAAGGAAATGATGATGGACCACAGCAAGTGGTCAGCTGGAGGAGACTCCTTTGTCTCATATGAACATAGGAAAACAGACATGATAATGATTATGTATGAATGTGTATGTGTATATATATATATATATATATATATATATATATATATATATATATA
>NC_068981.1:130017365-130021066 GCF_001194135.2 Octopus bimaculoides
TATGTATATATACAAGGTGGTATCAAAAAGTTCCAGGACTAGTTATGTTTAATAAAAAATAAGTTATTTACCTAAGGTTTAACATCATCTCCTTTGAAATAGTCACCACAGCAATACACTGGTATCAACGTTACTGCCTCTTTTAGAATCTGGCCTGGATGTCATTTTCCATAAGTGATATTTGCTCTGGATCTTGGCAACAATATTAAAACACCAACCTTTGAATGACATTTTCCTCTTGGAGAAGAGATGGCAGTCCATAGGTGCTAAATCTAGTGAATAGGGCAGGTGCAGAAGTGATATCATGTTTTTGGTGAGAAACTCGCAAGTGAAGAGAGCTCGGTGACAAGGTGCATTATCATCCTGAAGAATTCAATTCTTTGCGCTCCACAGATCTGATCATCTTAGCTGAATATCTTTCCCCAAAAACTTCAAAATATTGCTGTAGAACTCTTGATTGACTGTCTGACCCTGAGGAACAAATTCTCAATGCACAATACCACTTTTCAGTACTTTACATAGTGTACTGAATGTTTTTTTGTTTTATTATAGCACTGACATTAATGAGGTCACCAAGTAATTTGCAAGACCCCTCAACTGAGTTGGTACAATATTGAGGGAGATGCCTTTATGTCAGGTGTTGAGAGATTAAAGTATCATAGAGGGACTAGAACAGGTGTCTTGCTAAAGATGGATAGAGAGAATAGTGAGGGTATACCCTCAAGGTACAAGAACATAAGCAAGAGAAAGGGACAGAGGAACAGAAAAGCTGGGTAGGAAGGTTAGTTTGTGAAGGTGTGAAAGGAGGCTGACAGATGGTTAGAGGTGGTGATATAGATGGATGCAGTGAATGCGGTACACAGGTGGAGACATGGTCAATGATGCATATCAATTTGGTGGGGGAATGAAGGAAATTGAGGTGAGTTGGAGAGGAGAAGGTGATAAATGAAAGTAATAGGAAGACGAGAATTTGAAAGATTGGGAGATAAATGGTATATATGTATACATATATATTTGTGGTGGCTGCAACTCGATTTCAAGTAAAGTCACAGTTTCAACATGTGCAACATAGATGTTGTTTTTCATTCCTGTTAGGGACTTACAATCTTTTGTGCATAGATGTAGCAACATTGAGTGCCCCTTGCTGGAGGTGTCAAAGTTTTATTTTGGTGAACCTTCATATGACATTTCAGTCAACTTCCTGATGCACATTCTTTTGCACACTCTCTGTGAGTAGAGATGCCATATAATACATAGTTAACAGCTTCCATGTGTCTGTAGCTGTGTGCATGCACAAGTATGTGTCTGTGAGTGTTTACTTTCTGCATCATCATCATTTAATGTCTATGCTCCATGCTGGCATGGGCTGGATGGTTTCACAGGAACTTCTGATGGGTCCAAGGACTGCATCATACTCCAGAATTTGCTTTAGCATGGTTTCTATAGCTGGATGCCTTTCCTAATGCCAACCGCTTTACAACATGTACTAGTTGCTTTTTTCAGCACTAGTAAGGTCAGCATGCAGCTCACAAAGCTACAATACCTGGGTGGGGGTGGGGGAATTTATGCACAGAGATGAGGGGTTAACATATGAAAGGAGAAGAGGGAGGGGCAAACAAGTTCTAGTACAGGAGCTATTGACTCAGCTTTAGGAGAGAGAGAGTGATAATGGGATTGATCAGTTGGAGCTGCAAGTCCAGATGGCTTGTCAAGGTACAAGGTGAGTAGAAGTGTGTTGGCACAGAGAAGGTAGGTGGGAGTTTGTAAAAGAATATGAGAGAATAATAGATAGGGGGATGGGAGGCTGGTAACTACTGTAAAGATTGGGTAGGATTGAAGGGTGAGTGTAGGGTGTGATGGATGACTAATGATTTGGGGAAGGTAGAGAGATGTAGAAGAGAAGACAAGAGAGAGATAACATGTTTATGCAAGCTACATACAAGGGTGGGGTAAAAAGGCAAGCATAGTGCATGAAAGAAGATTTGGTGGGCCAGTGGTGAAGAGTGAATCATGTGGGTGAGAACAATAATGGATGGAGAATAACTGACAAGTGAAATGGTTCTAGATAGCAAGAAAAAGCAAGTAGGGTGGAGGGTTTGCAATGAGAAAAATGATGGGTGAGGAGGTTGGTTGGAGGGGATTGGATGAGGTGCATGAACAGGCAAGGATCAGTGACAGAAAGAGTATTCAGTTGTAAAACAATGCCTGAATACTACAAGGTGTTGTGCCAACCCACGGTAGCATGTAAGAACAGACCTAAAACAAATCAACATTGTCTTTCTGTTTCTCTTTCTCTCTCTCTCTCCTATTCCCTGTCAGCTATAGGGATTCACTTAAGCCCTTTAGTCTTAGAGGTTGCAAGGTGACTTCACAAGTTGTTGGCACTCCGTCACTTATGATGTCGAGGGTTCCAGTTGATCCGATCAACGGAACAGCCTGCTCATGAAATTAACGTGCAAGTGGCTGAGCACTCCACAGACACGTGTACCTTTAATGTAGTTCTCGGGGATATTCAGCGTGACACAGTGTGACAAGGCTGGCCCTTTGAATTACAGGTACAACAGAAACAGGAAGTAAGAGTGAGAGAAAGTTGTGGTGAAAGAGTACAGCAGGGTTTGCCACCATCCCCTGTCGGAGCCTCGTGGAGCTTTAGGTGTTTTCGCTCAATAAACACTCAGAACGCCCAGTCTAGGAATCGAAACTGCGATCCTATGACTGCGAGTCCGCTGCCCTAACCACTGGGCCATTGCGCCTCCACGACTTCACAAGTACTGTGTCATGAAAAGAAGCACCCAAAACTGTAAAGTGACTGGCATTTGGAGGGACATCTGGCTTTAGAGATGTCAAAAAGTCATAGGGGTATGACACAATTATCATGATGATGGCATGTAGTATCATTGTCATCATGATGGCATGTGGCTTAGTGATTAGGGTATTCAGCTCATGATCATAAGGTCATGAGTTCAATTCCTGGTGGTGTACTGTATCCTTGAGCAAGACATTTCACGTTGCTCCAGTTCACTCAGCTGGCAAAAGTGAGTAGTACCTGTAATTCAAAGAGCCATCCTTATCACATTCTGTGTCATGCTGAATCTCACTGAGAGCTATGTTAAGGGTACATGTATCTGTAGAGTGCTCGGCCACTTGCACATTAATTTCATGAGCAGGCTGTTCCATTGATTGGAGTGCCAATCATTACATATTTGCACACACACACACACACACACACACACACACACACACACACACACACACACACACACACACACATAATGGGTGTATATTATTTGACAGGAGTTATATTTAAGGTTACTAATATGCATTTAATCTAAACTTACAACCAATCAATCATCTGTTAATGTAGACAGTTTCTGTTTACCGTTGGTTAGGATATTGCTAATGAAATGAAAGAAATAACGTTGCTTAATTATGTTTGTCTTCTCCCAATCTATTGCAGGACACTCATCTTGGACAACAGATTCTATTGGCTTCTGGCCGAATCCACAAAAATAAAAGCTATTGTGGGCCGACTGTTTCTCACATGTTGCAAAAGGTAAATTCTTACATATATTTATTCTTTACTGCAGTGGTTCCCAACCTGTGGTCCGCAAACTAAATTCAAAATTTCATCATCATCATCATCATCATCATCATCATTTAACATCCGCTTTCCATGCTAGCATGGGTTGGACGATTTGACT
>NC_068981.1:130021076-130022639 GCF_001194135.2 Octopus bimaculoides
TTGAAACATATGTAGGAATAAAGTATGCAATTATAACATGCATTTTCTCCAATCCTTAAATTCTTAAATATATATGTATATATATATATGTGGATATATGGTAGTAGCCGTTGCAAGATCTGCATCATGGAGAGAACCAAAATTCTTAAGGACTTTAAGAAGCCTGGCGCATTAAACAGCTGTAAAAATGCGTTTTCTAAATGTATCCACTGCACTACTTACTAGAAAATTGGATCTTCCTGTTTGCTCATTAGGCCTCTCAGAGTCTATAAAGGTTCCCTTCTCTGATTAAGGGGAAACAACCCGTATTCATTAACGTTGTTCCTATTCCTCAAGTTTTAATAGTTTCCTCACATCCGCAAAAGCAGATATTTTAAAATTTTGTATTCCTATAGAGTCTCACGAGCTGTCCAGAAGGCTTTAAGTTTGTGTGTGTGAAACCTTGGTTAAGAACTCTATATAAAATTTTGTTGTAATAATTTACTGCTCTGATATATATTTTATTAACTACATACACACACACATATGCACTTACATATTTACATATATATACACACACATACACCATTCATAATTGTGTATATTATTATTTGCATGAAAGCATTTTCTATTTACTCTTTTGCAGGCTGTTTAACTTGATAGAATGATTGCACAAGTTGCTCATTGCTATAAGTTTTTCATTGATCAAACGCTAAAGAGACCTCTATATTTAAGTCATTATCAAAGAACTCTCCTTCTACTCCAACTTCGCCGTTTTAAGCATCTCCAACTTTCCAATCCAGTTTTACCAACATTTTTTCGGGCAAAGAACTATTTGGAAAGAGTTGCTCTTGTTGACCAGAATGGGCACTTCCGATACAGAGACCTACTCCATTACAGTGCAATTTTATCTAAAAAAATTAAAAATACAGTTGGCTGCACTCCAAATTCCTGTGAAGGGTTACGGATAGCATTTCTTTGTGAAAATGATTTGTCATATGTCATAACAGAATGAGCAACTTGGATGATTGGAGCAGCTGCTGTTCCTCTTTGTAAAACAT
Organism: Octopus bimaculoides; assembly: GCF_001194135.2. Taxonomy (NCBI): domain Eukaryota; kingdom Metazoa; phylum Mollusca; class Cephalopoda; order Octopoda; family Octopodidae; genus Octopus; species Octopus bimaculoides. The sequence goes on from NC_068981.1 coordinate 130,022,117, forward strand.
ATCCTGTTAAAGAAATTTGTTATTTCATAGACAATTCCAAATCCTCAATTGTTATTATTAGTGAAGAATTCAGAAGTCTAACTAAGGAAATAGAACAAAAAACAGGAGTTCAAACATTGCTTTTAAGCAAAGATGACTATCTTCATGACTATGATCCATGTCAAAATTATTGGTTGACTAAATGTAAAGAGTTGGACAGAAAATTTGAAGAAATGCTTAAAATAAACCAGTTCAAAAACCAGCCTGCATTAATTATTTATACTAGTGGTACAACAGGGAAACCAAAGGTAAGTTTTTAATTCCACCCAATTAATTTTAATGTTTTATTTACTACCTCTCCCTTTCTCTCTCCTATATATATGACCGTTGACTGAACACTATTCATTTTTTTTCTCCGTGTTTTTCTCCTTGTCTCCGTATTCTTTCTGTTGAAGAGCGTAGCTCGAAACGTCAAAGACTTTCCGTATTCCCGAGCGTCATACTAATATATACTTTTGTTATTTACACCACCTGTCCTCGTCTG
>NC_068981.1:130023163-130027389 GCF_001194135.2 Octopus bimaculoides
CCATGCTAGCATGGAAAGCGGACGTTAAACGATGATGATGATATACACACACACACACACACACACACACACACACACACACACACACACACAAGGATAAGCATATTAAAGGGGGTCCATAGGAAAACTCATTTAAATAAAAGAAGTCCTTGGTAGTGAAAAGGTTGGGAACCACTCCTTTAGTGCAATACGCCACTTCTATATCAGGGGTCAGCAACAAGGTAATCATAGCCCACAAATGGGCCATTAAAGTGATCTATATGGGTTTCAGATCTTTTGTTTCAAATTTATTGTATTTATAAATCATTGAGTAGTTTCAAGTAACCTTTTTTGTCACAATTTGTTTAATTTTTGCTAAAATAACCATTGCAAATAATGGAAATAGCGATGCACCTGAGGATGATTTTATTCATATATAATCATTTTCATTTAACTTCTACTTTTCCATGCTTGCATGGGTTGGACAGTGTTTATTTTCTATGGCTGGGTACACTTCTTGTTGCCAACAAAGGCAAGGTAGTATTCAGGGCCAGCCTTAAGCCAATTGGACTGATTGCTCCCAATCGGGCCCCGTGCTCAAGGCTAGACATGTTCTTGCAGAATATTGGAAATGAATCACACTGCTTGTTTGACAGTGACAGTCAGTTTACAACTGTCACATGATGTAAAGACAAGGAGACACAAGTACACACGTGTGCACACAAACACTTTCACTTCCTGTCTACCTAATCCATTCACAAGGCTTTGGTTGGCTTGGGCTATAGAAGACACTTGTGTAATGTGTTGTGTATTGAGACTTAACCTAGGACCATGTGGTTGGGAAGCAAGCTTCTTACCACACAGCTACGCTTGCACCTACAAAACAAGGATCAGTTCTTTTTGCAATGGTCCTCTTTTGATTTTTAAAAAATTTACTCATGGTACAAAGCCAGCAATTTGGGAGAAGGGGAAAATCACTTAAATCAATCCCAGTGTTCCACTGGTACTTATTTTATTGACCCTAAAAGGATGGAAGGTATAATCAACCTCAGTGAAATTTGAACTCAGAACATAAAGATGGATGGAATGCTGCTAAGCATTTTGTCTAGCATGATAGCAATTCTGCTAGCTTGCCTTTATATATATGTATGTATTGCAAAAAGAAGTTGTTCATCCTTGTTTTGTGTGACAACAGTTGTTTTGATTTCAATGTTTGTATGTGTAAGAGTATGTATTTTTTCAGATAGAGATTCTTTAGCTATCCCAAACTTGGTCTTCATCAATAATATATCATTTCCATTCATGTCACTTCATCAATTTGAAATTTGTTTTATTTAACAAATAATGAAGATGGAGACCTTCCTGCAATGCCAAAAGAGAGAGTTGAATAACCTTTATATATTACAGGCATAAATGCCCATCATCAAACATGAACAGTTTTAAGGAATTTAAATTTACATAGATCATTTCTTTAACCCTTTAGCATTCAGACTATTCTTTCAAATGCAATGCTTATATATTCACATTGTTTTGAAGTAATTGTGCATTATCTCATAACTTTGAGACTTCAGTGATGTAATTGTTTATTTTTAGAATGACAATGTAGAGTAGGTGTGAAAGGTTGGAACTGGCCAGTTTGAACAAAAAAGAATGATACAATATCTGGGCTGGATATGGTCAGTTTGAATGCTAAAGGGTTAAACTGTTCACTTCTGTTGATAGGCATTTGTGCCCAAAATATATAAAGGGTGCTTAACTGTGCCTTTTTGTACTATTAAAATCTTTTTATCTTCTTTATTTGTTATTTTACTTCTGTATCACAATACTTGAAGCAAACTACAACACTCTTTTTTGTTTTATTTCAGAGAGAAGTTGGCATGGGTGATAAGCAATGTTTTTCAAATGGAGACCAGTGTGCAATAGGTACCCTGTAAGTACCTATTCTATATGGTTATGTGTCGATCTTGACATTTTTCTTTCTTTTTTGCTTTTTTTCTTTTTTACTGATTTTAGTCAATTGATTGTAGCTATGTTGAGTTGGCATCTTTACAAGTTTTTACTCAATTATATCGATTCCAGTACTTAATCTGGTGCTTATTTCATCATCCTCATTAGCTACAGAAATGCAAAATGGACAATCAGTCAAACTCTGTTTGAATGTTTTGTTCGTCACGCATACATATGTACAGAAGGGAGGAAACCATTACAGCTCATTGTAATACATCATCATTTTAATGTTCATTTTGCCATGCTTGCATGAGTTGGATGAAATTTAATGAGGTGGATTTTCTGTGGCCAGATGCCCTTCCTGTCACCAACCCTCACCTGTTTCCTGGTAAGATAATATTTCTCCATGACCAGACATGCTTTCAAAGATAGTAAATGAAGGACACTGCTTGCAATAATCACTTGAAGTCAAGTCAAAGAGACACGTATACGACAAGTTTCTTTCAGTTTCTTTCTAACAAATCCGCTCACAAGACTTTGGTTGGCCTTGGGCTATCATAGAAGGCACTTCCCAAGGTGCCATGTAGTGGGACTGAACCTGAAATCATGTGGTTAGGAAGCAAGTTTCTTACCACACAGTCACACCTGTGTCTATTATGTACAGTATATGAAATAAGATTAGATAGAAAAACCTGGTTGCCAGCTCTACAATTTTATATAGAATTACAAGGAAAATGAGAAGAATGACTGAGAAAACATTACTAATATTAAAATACAAACCAAAAAATCAACACACAGATAAATCACTCATAAAATACATAAGAAAAATCCACCAGTATAATTCTTAAATTTGCTATTTCTGATTTATCAGTTATAACAATAAAGGATTCCTGTGATCTTTTGTAACCTAATCCAAAGCATGCAGATAACATCCCATTATTACCATCATTTCATTCTGTTGATGGGACTGTGAAGTTTATGAAAGGTTATTACACCAATGGATTAAGGAATTTTGCATTTACACTAGTGCCATGTCAAAAGCTCTCATGCTGGTACTGCATAATAGCACTTATGCCAGTACCATGTAATAGCACAAAAGGATCACAAAACAGATTCTTCAAGCTGAGCCAACTAGCAGGATGCCTAAGAGTAAACCAAAAATAAGATGGTTGGATATCTTTAGTCTCAGTTGGTTACACTTGGATATCCAAATGGAAAGTGCAATGATGACTGCTTCTGATAGGAGAAAGTGCCTCAAGACTCTACCCACGTCCACAACCCTCACAAGAATAGTGGACGGAGGAGATGGCTGGATGGCTGGAAACTAAACTTAAACATTGTTATGTCATTGATATAATCATATTTCAAAGAAAAGCTGTTCTCTATTCACACACATAAATATTTGTATATAAATATAATTTTATGCTTCAAATTGATGTTTTTTTCGTCTTTAGATACATCCCAAATATGATGTCAACAGTTGCTTACTGCAAGGACAAAGCGTTCTGTGGAATTTATTCCAAAGAAGGTGACAGCTTCTTAGCTGCAGGTCGAGGTAGGTACACATATTCTTTTATTCATTGAATGTTTTATTCACTTTTCCTCTCTCACTCACTCTCTCTCCTCCTAAACCTCCCTCCTTCCATCTCTCTCTCTCTCTGTTTTCAGCACGAGTGTATTAATCTCTTTATGACTTGACTTCACATGGTTGTTGTAAATGAGTGTCACCATCATACACGTGGTGTCTTTAGTTTCCAATCTTCCATGCAAACATGTCTTGCCATAAAGATATATTAAGATATATTACATTGCTTGGAAACAGGTGAGGATTGTCAATAGGAAAGGTATCTGACCATATAAATCTGCTTTAATGAATTCCATTTGATTCATGCAGGCAGGGAAAAGTGGACATTAAAATATTAAAATGATGATGATAGTATGCATATATATATGTATATGAGCGTGACTGTTGCCAGTACCGCCAGACTGGCCCTCGTGCTGGTGGCACGTAAAAGCACCAACTACACTCTCGGAGTGGTTGGCGTTAGGAAGGGCATCCAGCTGTAGAAACTCTGCCAGATCAGATTGGAGCCTGGTGCAGCCATCTGGTTCGCCAGTCCTCAGTCAAATCGTCCAACCCATGCTAGCATGGAAAGCAGACGTTAAACGGTGATGATGATGATGATGATATATATATATATATATATATATAGTTCAAAAAAACAATAACAAAAAAACAAAAAAACAACAAAGTGAGGACGTGATATGGATAGTATTATTGGACGCTCAGGAAAGGAAAG
>NC_068981.1:130028334-130038706 GCF_001194135.2 Octopus bimaculoides
ATGTGTGTGTTTATGTGTGTGCGTGCGTATGTGTGCCAGGTATGTGTGTTATTTTGTGTGTGCACTCCTGTGTGTATGTGTGTGCATGTGTATGCGGCTGTGTATGTAGGCGTGCGCGTATATATGGGTGTGTGTGTGTGTGTGTATATGTGCGTTCGGCTATGTGTGTGTGAGGGTAAAAAAATAAAAATAAAAAAATAAAGAAAAGTGTTGCAGGGACGTAAAGTGGAGAGTCATAAGGAAGAGAGGGCTGCGTTGAGTCCAAAGGGGAAAGAAGAATTAAGGTTGAAAATGTAGCGTTGCTCCAAGTGGAGTCGCGAGGCAGTGGACCCATGGTGCAGGGCAAAAGATAGAGATGTATACATATGAAAGGCTTCCATACAGTTTCTATGTACCAAATTTCTCTGTTTTGAATTTCATCACTGTTAAGCTGTTGTGGAAGACACTTACTTAAGGTATCTTACAGTGCAATATGATGTTGATCCATGTGATTGCAAACAACATGTTCATATTTATGCCCATGTATAAAATTCTCAGTGACTATCTGAAGTATCTTAATATCAATATTCAGGATTGAATTAATTTTTATGGTTTATTTTAGCAGCTCTTTATCGAGCTTTGTGTTTACTTCAGAAAATTTTTATTAGTCTTTTAAAATCATTTGGAATCTTCCATTAAAAATTTAAGCTTTACTAAAAGCTTGATTATAAATTATTTCTCAAGCCTCTGACAGTTTGTTTATTTATCTTCAGATGTATATATACGGTTGTATGACACATCATGTGATGAATTCAGACATATTAAATCAATTCGAGCACAAGGATTTTTCTGGAGTATTTTAGATGCTGCATTTAGGTAAGTTTTTATTTCTTGAAAATTTTCTTGCTATTAAGGAAATATAGTGAAGAAAACGAGCTTCTAATGATGTGAAAAGGGAAAGTTGAGAAACCTTTGTATATTTCAGGAACAAAGGTCCATTGTCAGAAGTGAATAGACAAAATGGAGTTTCTGCCTGTTTTGCTATCAAAATGACAGGATCTACATAAACTCACATTTCTAAACTGTTCGCTTCTGATGAGGGGCCTTTGTGACAAAACACATAAAGGTTACTCAAGTTTCCCTTTTTGCATTGTTAGAAATCCTCTTTCTTCATTATTTGTTATTTTACTTCTGTATCACAATGTCTTAAGCAAACTACCATGCTTTTCTTTAACTCTTTAGCATTCAGATTACTCTGTCAAATATGATGCCTGTCTATTCATGTTGTTTTGAATTTATCCTGCATTATCTTGTAGTTTTGAGATTTTGATTACGTGATTATTTATTTTAAGATTAACATTGTAGGGTAGGTGTGAGAGGCTGGATCTGGCCAGTTTGAACTTAAGACAGGTAAAATATTTTGGCTGGTTATGGCCAGTTTAAATGCTAAAGGGTTAAGGAAAAATAATTCTTAAATCTGTGATTGTCAGTTATTAATATACTAATTATTAAATGTGAAAACAACATTCTGTAGTTTCTAGATAACATGTTCTTGATAGCTGATGCCATTCTATTTATCTTGTTGAATCAATTTTAGACTTTCTTCACAACTTTAAAATAATTTTTATGGACTGGTTTATGGAGGACGGATCTTGTAGTAATTTAGAACTTGACATATTTTGTTTGTTTGTAAATTAAATGCAGCGGCATGCATACATAGGCTTCTTATAGCTTCTCTTTACTAAATCCACTCACAAGGCTTCAGTTGGTCCTGGACTATAATAGAAGACACATGCTCAAGATTCCATACAGTAGGACTGAACCCAAGATCATATGTCTATTGATAAGAAGTTTTAAAAAAACTGTTTTGCATGTTTTATTCGCTTGTTACTTACTTTCCCCCATTCTGAAATAATCCATGCCTCACTGGTTGAGTGTGTGTCCTGCCTTGAGAAATACTGATCCAGCAGAAGACCTGTATGAATTTATTGATTGTAAACTAGCTTTAATTTGCTAACTTATTCATCATATTCATTCTACTCTTTCTGTTACTCCCAGTTGATGCTTATCTAACCAACTTCTTATCACACACTTACTCAGAACTGCATTATTTTCAATCCCTTCTACTATTTCTCCATTTATTAACTTGAAAGAGCAGTACACATTAATCTGCCTTTGTTAACCCTAACTTTCAGTCCAGGAAGGCTTGAAAAATCTACAAAAAGACTAACTAATAATAATAAAATTGTGAATGCTTGTATAGTATGTAATGTAACAGTATTTGGGGCTTAGAATATACAGTATTATATTTTGAATGTATTTGGTACCCAGAGTGTTGTGGTATGTCTGCAGACAATTCATGGTCTTTGAAATAACATACTCATTGATGTAATAGATTCCTCTTGTACAGCAGAGTTTATTCTAAAGAACACTTATAGAGTCCTGGTTTAAAGACTAATGCTGAAGCTCAGATATTTCATAAAAATACATAAAACCAAAGACACAATTCTGAAGTCATCAACAAATGGTCTTATGTTTAAGTTGCTTTAAAGGAAATGATTGTAAAAAAATCTATAAAACAAAATATTTTTTCCCAACAGGTTCCATATAAAAAAGAATTAGTTACTAAGAGAGATTTCCAAGCAATCATTTTATAAATATACCTGGTAAATATTGAAAGAACATTAAATTTTATGTAATATTCCATGATTTGCTTATAGTAACTGTAAAAGGAACAGTTCCTTTTTCTGAAGGAAATTATTTATCATTATAAATACTTAATGTTTTCAAAGCTTTCAATGACTTATGATAAAACAACATCAACATATACTTTTGTATTTTAATTGCTTGTATTTTTATAAATGTATAATTTGGAAGAATTTAACTTAAATCTTTTATAATATTTCTTTTATATTTTCTTAATTTTTGTTTAGTCCTGATGGAAATTATGTGATATATTCCAGTTGGTCTGATTGCAGTAAGTCTTACATCTTTTATTATTCAAGAACCGTCAAAGCAGTGAAAAAGATAGAATTGTTAGCATGCCAGGTGAAATGTTTAGCGACATTTCATCCGTCTTTATGTTCTGTGTTCAAATTCTGCTGGGGTCAACTTTGTCTTTCATCCTTTTGGGGTTGATGAAATAAGTACCAGTGGAGCACTGGGGTCGATGTAATCAACAAGCCTCCTTCCCCTAAACTTTAGGCCTTGTGCCTATTGTAGAAAGGATTATTCAAGAGCCGTCTAATTCTATTCTGAAAAAATGGAAATCGATTACATACTAGCAATAATGATGATAGTAATTTCTTGCACAAACTGTTTCTTCATTAATGAACAAATGTGAAAGATTATATCATCTATAGTGTCAGCCTACCATTCTTTACTTCTCTATCTCTCAGAACATTGATAAAATATTTCATAATTTTTACATACTCTTATCATAACAATGACTTTTGTAAGTGTGAATATTTGCATATGAATTATAGTATTGTTTGATCATCATCATCATCGTTTAAAGACCGCCTTCCATGCTGGCATGGGTGGGATGGTTTGACAAGAGTTGGCCAAGCAGAAACCTTCATTTAACTGTTTTGGCAGGAGTGTTACAGCTGGATACCCTTCCTAACACCAACCACTCAGCAGGGTGGACTTAGTGGGGTCTTTTATGTGGCACAAGCACAGACGAGGTCAGTTTTAGTGAGGTTTTTACAGTTAGATGCCCTTCCAAATGCCAAGAACTTTACAGTGTGGACTGGGTGTTTTAAGTGGCTCCTGCACTGACAGGGTCACCAAAAACTTGCAAGACAAAAAGAAAAAAACTCTTTTGAGAGGGGAGGTGGCATTAGAGGAGGTAATCTTGTGTTGGATGATGAAAGGTTATATTGAGGCAGAGAGACAGAAACAGGTGTCTTGCTGTAGAGGCGGTACAAGGTTACCCCTGTCCGGAGAGAGAGAGAGAGAGAGAGAGAGAGAGATCAGGAACGAAGACTGAAACAAGTGCGCTGCTGTAAAGAAAATACATGGTTACCCAACCTGAAGGAAGTGCAGGAGAGGGAGAGAGAAAGTGGGAGATAGCAGGATAGAGATGGTGGCAAAGTACTGGGCATACCCAATGATACATAGAGACAGGGCGTGGGTGGAACACACAGGTCAGAAGCTAGCAGAGAGCAGTGATACAGTGGCGCTAGGCCAAGAGGACAGGATTGGGGAGTGGGAGGTAAGCTTAGTTCATGAAGTGGAAATGTGAGGAAGAGAAGACATGTAAAGATGTAGTTTGGTTTGTTGTGATAGAGTGTGTGAGAAATTTTCTTAAGTGTGGGTGGGACACAGCGCTTCTAGAACTCCCTTTTGCTGACAGGGTCCATTGTCATTTCCTCTGTGAGGCCCAGCATCCTCAGATCGGTCCTTACCACTTCATCCCACATCTTCCTGGATTGCCCTCTTCCGCGGGTACCCATCTACTTTCAGTGATTGGCACTTCTTTATACAGCTGTCCTCAATTGTATACCTCAATTATTTTGGAGTGTTATCTGCTGTCAGGCAGACAGACAAACTGTTTCAAAACACAATGGTTGTAGCTAATCTTTTAACCCTTAGTTATGTGCATAAAAAGAAAGCTGCCAGTTGTATGTGATATCTTATGATTATCATTATGTAAGTCAAGAATTCATAATTTCTCAAGACTAAAAACATTGTTTAATTTTGTAACTTTAAGATATTGTTCATTGCTGGGATTACTCCCATATTTAAATCAGTATCTGGGAAAAAGACTTAGGAAATTTGAAAAAATACAAACCAAAGCTATTTATCTAAATGAAAGTTATTATATGCATTTTCTGATAGAAATATTGTACCTGATTATGGGCAACTTCCAGAATGAAAATGTTCTATTTACAGAAGTTATGTAATATTAAAATGCTTCAGTTTCAAAATCTGCATATTTTATTTTACAATATTAATACAACACCTACAACTATACATTATTGTATCAAGACATTTCTTCTTAACTTAAACTAGGAAATAAAAAGTAGATTTGAACAATAGACAGAATTTGTAGAGCAGAAGATATATTTGAATGTAATAACCCTAGTATGTTACTGATACTCATTTTATCTATCTTGAAAGTATGAAAGTTAATGTTTACTCAAATGAGACTTGAACTCTGAAGGCAAAAAGAAAAATATGTTTTTAACTGTAATGTATTTAGTTCAACACTTCTGTTTGTGCTATCTTTATTGTATTGAAAATAGCTACTCAAAATATTATTTTGAAAGTATTGTTTTATGTATATTTCAAAATATATGAAACTAAATGCTTATTTGATATAGTCACAAGTATTATTTTTTTTTTCATTTTGTTTATTTAATGTCCTCTTATGCATATATTTCAGTTCATTTGTGTAATATTCGAGGTGACCGTGATATCCACGAAGCCCTACCATTGTTTCCTGGTAGAAGTACTTTCTGCATTTTTTCACTGACATTCTCTTCTGACAACAAGGAAATTCTTGGAGGGTAAGCTTGAAGTTTCTTCTTCCATTCATCATCATCATCATCATCATCATCATATTGCTTTAATGTCCGTTTTCCATGCTGGTATGGGTTGGATGGTTTGACCAAAGCTGGCAAGCTGCACCAAGTCCCAGTCAGATTTGGCTTGGTTTCTACAGCTGGATGCCCTTCCTAATGCCTACCACTTTACAGTGTGTGCTGGGTGCTTTTAACGTGCCACCAGCATGAGTGCTTTTACATGGCACCAGCACAAGTGTTTTTTATGTGACACTGGTACAGGACTCTTGCAGGCTAATCCTCTTCACCAGGGAATGTGGCCTTAACACTTCTGCTCTGGAAGACAGGTCTTCTTGAGTACAGCAAGGCACTAGGTATCTCGGTCCTTTGTCAGCTTCTGAAATTCACTGTAATTTTAACTTTGGTCTCCTTTCTTACATCTTGAACCATGTGAAACATATTACTCTATGATAGACATCTCATTTGAAAATATATCATATGCTATCATTCTTACTTTACTTCAATAATTAACCTGAACTAGTTTTTTTTTTCTGTCATTCAACTCGATACTGATGCAACTAAGTTATCTTTTAATTAAATCTTTAAATATAGGCTCACTTATTCAATGTTCTAAATCCTGTGATAACATACTTAATTTAGAGTATTGCTATGACTAGAAAGTGACTTGAACAATAAAGTTCTATTGAAATTTAATATGATCTCAGGAGGATAGTTTATTCCAGATATTCCTATTGAACCATTACCTATATTTTATGAACAGCCTCTGACACCAAAATTTTAATAAGATGTTTTAAATGAATCAAAAATTGCTTTGTAGAGAAAATACATTCATATAAAATGTAAAAAAAATTAAAAAAATAAAATTTTTAAAAAAATTAAAAAAAACATAAATACATTTACCATATATACTGGTTTATAAGATGTGACAAGAAATTGGCATGCATTGAATGTGGCTGTATTAAGGCTGGAATACCGAGTGTATAACTGTATGATGAAACATTAACTTTGTTTTCTCCACAAAATATTCTTGTCAGTGGGGGGGTGGGGTCTTATATGCTAGCAGATACATTATTTTGAAATAGCAGACACCATTTATTTAATTTTTTTGCATAAAGTAAATTTTTATTAAATTTTTATTAAAAGACCCCTTTTCTTGCAGAATCTCAGAATTTTGCTACAGAACCTACTTAAAGAAGCACTGATCTGATATATCAGGGCAAATTTCATTAAATATCCTATTCTTGTACTAGCAAAACATTCCCTGTAATTATGAAAAGAATCCCCAAAATTTGAAGTAGAACTTTTCACAGCCAGGTGGCCATCCTTAATACCAGTGTTTCATATTTGTGAGTGTCCCTGATTTGTTGCCAAGAACATTTCTCACTGAAGCATGTAGTTTATTATACTGATGTCATCATTTGTCCCTTTGCTAGTATGAATACAATTTGCATTCAAACTCACTGAAACTATTTTTAAGGTGTCAGATTTAAAGAAGCCTTTATCTTACATATATTTCTATTATTTTTCTACCATTTTAACTTAATACTTTGCCATTTTTAAAAGTAAGCTTTCACTATTTTCCAGTGCAAACTGTGGTAATTTTTATGTCTATGATTTAGAGAGAAATCAGAAGATATTAACAGTAAGTCATTTTGCAAGACTTTACTTCTTCTCTTCCAGTCACTGAGTACAAATGAAAAAGAATCATATGTGCGTGTGTGCATGTGCTTGTGTGTTTGTGTGTGTGTGTGTGTATGTGTGAAGGTCTGTATATACCTATCTACCCATTTCCCATGGACAAACAAAAGAAAGAAGCACACAACACATTTGGAAGGAGTGCATATATTAGTAGTCAATAACAATTTGATTTGACTCCATGCAACTTTAAGTATTGTAGGCTCATCACAGAACCTAGCACCTTAGGCCTCAGGAGCTAGTTTCATGTGATGAACCTACAAAAGTTACATGGAGCCAATTCAAACTATTATTAAATACTAATATATATATGCGCGCACACACACATACACACACACATGTGATGGGCTTCTTTCATTTAGTATCTACCAAATCCACTCACAATTATTTGGTTGGCCTGGCACTATAGTAGAAGACGCTTGCACAAGGTGCCACACAGTGGGGCTGAACCTGAAATCATTTGCTTCTTAACAACACAGCCATGCCTTCTTAACCATATAGCCATAACTGCACCCATTTATATTATATATCAGGCTGAGTAAAAAGTAATCAACGTTTTGAAACATGAAATTCATCACAATATATTTCAACCATGCAGAAATTTTATTCATCAAAGTGAGCACCATTACAATCAACACATTTTTGCCAATGAGTTACAAGTTTGTTTATTCCAGTAACATAAAAATCTGGAGTTCTAGAGCTGATGAACTCTTTGAACACACTTTCAGCATCAATTTGATTTTTGAACTCCTTCTCTCGCAGGAAACCATCAAGGTGCTTGAAAAGGTGGTAGTCATTACGAGAAAGATCTGGGGAATAAGCTGGGTGGTGAAGAACTTCGTGGCCAAGTTCCCTCAACTTCTGGAGTGTCATTAGGGAAACGTGTGGTTGAGCATTGTCATAAAGAATGATTGGCCCTCTTCTGTTGACCAGTCTGGGATGGAGGAGTAGCAGTTTTTTGTTCATTTTGGCAATTTCACAGCAATATGTTTCTGCAGTAATGGTTTTTCTGGGTTTTAAGAAGTTATTGTGGATGAGTCCAGCAGTACACCACCAAACAGTTACCATAACCTTTTTGAAGAGCTCAGGTTTAGGGAAGGATTTTGGTGTTTCATTTTGATCCAGCCACTATGGAGAGCATTTTTATTATTATACAGAATCCACTTTTCATTGCAAGCTGCAATACGGTCGAGAAATGGATCAGTCTGATTATGGAGAAGAAGCAATGAGCACATCCCATATCTGTGCATCTTCTGATTTTCTTTCAAATTGTGTGGTACCCATTTGTCATGCTTTTTTGATTTTCTGATCGCATGCAAATGGTTGCAGGTACTTTTCTGGCTAACTTGAAGTTCTTTTGCCTGTTCTTGGGTGGTTTTACGTGGATCTTTCTCAATGACAGTCTTTAATTGATCATCATTGATGACGATCTTTAAGGCTCAGTTCTCCACTACAAAATCGTTTAAGCCATTTTTGAGCTGACCACTCACTGGTCATTTCCTCACCAAATGTTTCACTGATATTGCGAGCAGTTTCAGCTGCTTTACATCCTTTTTTGAAGTTGAATAGCAAAATTGCTCAGATATCTTACTTTGACAGTTCCATTTTAGGTGATTGTAACAACAGTGGAAAAAATATCAGTGTTAATTTATTGATGCATCTGTATTAGACAATTGCAAAAAGTTGTTTAAAAAAATTTCAAACCTCTACAAAAATCCGGTACAAATTCTTCATGGTTCAAAATGTTGCTTGCTTTTTACTCAACCTCATCATCATTATCATTGTTTAACGTCCGCTTTCCATGCTGGCATGGGTTGGGCGGTTTGACTGAGAGCTAGCAAGCCAGAAGGCTGCACAGGGTTCCAATCCGATATGGCAATGTTTCTACAGTTAGATGCCCTTTCTAACGCCAACCACTCTGAGAGTGTAGTGGGTGCTTTTTACATGCCACTGGCACGAGGGTTAGTTAGGTGGTACTGGCATCAGCCATGCTTGATGGTGCTTTTTACATACCACTGGCTCGGGAGCCGGTCAGGCGGCACTGGCAGTGATCATTCTTGAATGATGCTTTCTACATGCCACTGGCACAGGACCAGTCAGGTGGCACTGGTACCGACCACGCTCAAATGATGCTTTTTACATGCCACCGGCACAGGTGCCAATCAGGCGGTACTGTCATCAGCCACAACAACGACTTCACTTGCCTCAAAAGGTTTTCACAAATGCAATTTATTGCCCAATGATTGAAGGATACTCTTAAATGGGCTGGTTATGCTGCACTGGCATACGCCACGTTTACGGTCTCACTTGGCTTGCCAGGTCTTCTCAAGCACAGCATACCTCCAAAGGTCTCAGTCACTTGTCTTCACCTTGGTGAGGCCCAACGTTTAGAAGTTGTGCTTCACCATCTCATTCCAGGTCTTCCTGGGTCTACCTCTTCCACATGTTCCCTCTACTGCTAGGGTGTGACACTTTTGCACACAGCTGTCCTTATCCATACGCAGCACATGACCACCAGCACAGTTGTCTCTCTTGTACACCACATCTGATGCTTCTTATGTCCAATTTTTCTCTCAGGGCGCTTATACTCTGTTGTGTATGCACACTGACATTACACATCCAGCAGAGCATACTAGCTTCATTCCTTGCAAGCTTATGCATGTCCTCAGCAGTCACAGCCCATGTTTCACTGTCATATAGAATGACTGTTTGCACATGCATCATACAGTCTACCTATTATTTTGAGCGAGAGGTCCTTTGTCACCAGCAGAGGTAGGAGCTCTCTCAACTTTGCCCAGGCTATTCTTATTTTAGCAGTTACACTCTCAGAGCAACCACCCCGCTACTGATTTAGTCACTTGTAGTTTTTGGCCCAAGGAATGTGATGGAAGCTGTTTTCTGCACATTTTCAGTGTTTATTGCCCCTGAGCATTTACCACACACAAAAACTATCTTCCCAGTTAGCCTTCCTATTATGTGTCCATAGCTTACACCATCTTATGGAGTTTCTACCTACACCTTTACTACAGATCGAGCAGGGCCATCTGCCTGAAGGGGTTTGTGTCTTGTCTACCTTCCTACTTATTAGGACTTTGGTTTTAGCTAGGTTGACTCTAAGGCCCTTCGATTCTAGTCCTTGCTTCCACACCTGAAACTTCTCCTCTAGTTCT
>NC_068981.1:130038716-130039892 GCF_001194135.2 Octopus bimaculoides
GGGCATCCCGTCTTGAATTCCTGTGTTATTGCTTGGAGGACTATGATAAATAGGAGGGGGCTGAGGACTGAACCTTGGTGGACCCCTACCTTTACCGGAATTCTTCACTGTACTCGTTGCCAACCTTCACCTTACTGACAGCATCTCTGTACATAGCTTGCACAGCTCTCACTAACCATTCATCTATCCCTAGTTTCCTCATTGACCACCAGATAAGGGATCATGAGATCCTGTCAAAGGCTTTCTCCATGTCAACGAAAGCCAGGAACAGAGGTTTATCTTTGGCTAGGTATTTCTCTTGCAGCTGTCTTACCAGAAATATAGCATCAGTGGTGTTTTTCCCTGGAACAAACCCAAACTGCATCTCGTCTAGATTAACTCCCTCCCTAATTAGTTGGACTATGACCCTCCATGATTTTCATTACCTGATCCAAAAACTTGATACCTCTGTAATTATTTGTATCCAATGCATCACCTTTACTTTTGTAGCAGTTGACTATGGTGCTGCTGGACCAGTCATTGGGTATGACTCCTTCGTGTATCACCTGATTGACTATACAGGTAACTAGACTATAGCTGACACCACCAGATATTTTAAGCATCTCTGTGGTTATTCCTGATGGGCCGGAGGCTTTCCCTGTCTTCATATCCTTAATTGCTTTATCTACCAAGGTATTGTTAATTTGGACAGTTGGTCCCTCCGTTGGGTCGACATTTGGCAGACCCTCTTTCTCCCATTCATTCTCTTCATTTAGCAACCTTTCACAGCGGTGTCTCCAAGTCTCTCTCCTTGCAGCCTTGTTAAATGCAAGTGAGCTATCATCCATGTGGACACATTTCAAGTCTTTGGTCCTCATAATGCAGAACATTGGCAATTTTTTTATCTCCTTCCTCTTTGGCTAAGTAAACCTGTCTCCTAGCTTCCCTTCTGGCAATCTGATACAATTCCCTGCTACCATCGTTCTTCCTGTTCTTCCATGCTTGTTTCTTTTCCCTAATGGCCCTGACAACTACATTGTTCTACCACCACATTACCATGGGTCAAGAGTGGACTTTGCACCATCCACAGATCTGGTTAGTAGCCTTCAACAGGCTGTGCAGAGGGACTGAACCCAAGAGCACATGGTGGGGAACCAAGCTTCTCAACCATACAGTCATGTCACCACCTATATATAT
>NC_068981.1:130040008-130055635 GCF_001194135.2 Octopus bimaculoides
TATATATATAGTTTTAGGGAAAATTTTGGATTTTGTCCCTAATATTATTATTATTATTATATACACACACACACACACACACACACACATATTCTTTTGTTGGTTTCAGCCACTGAAACCATGACCTTGCTAGAGCACTGCCTTCAAGGGGTTCAGGGGATTATATTCATTGGTGTGCTTCACCCAGTACTTGATGACATGACTGTATGGTTGAGAAGTCCCTCTGCACAGCACATTCCGCAAGTGTCTTCTACTATAGCCCTGGGCCATCCAAAGCTTTGTGAGTGGATTTGGTAGACAGAAACTGAAAAGAGCCTCTCATATAAACCAATGGTTTACAACCAGGTTCTATATGACCCCTGGGGGTTCACAGTATTATTTTAAGGGTTCATTACAAGAGTCTGCTAGGTTTCTTTCTCTAACATTTTAAATAGTGCAACCTACATAAGTGAATGTGTGATGAACAAATTAGGAATTTTGAAAGAAGTATCTATAAAACTCAAATGGCTATGGGGGTCCACCAGTATAAAATAGTAATCAAAGGGGTCCATAGATGAACAATGGTTGAGAACCACTGTTGTAAACGAACATCATTATTGTTTGTTTCCATTCTTCTGTGAAAAAGATGAGAAAATATTACCTTGCTTGGAAACGGTTGAAGGTTGGCAACAAGAAGGGTGTCCAGCTGTAGAAAATCTGCCTCAACAAATTTCGCCTGATCCATGCAAACACGGAAAAGCGAACATTAAAACAATGATTATGGTTATGATTGTGTGTGTGTGTGTGTGTGTGGTATTGTGACCCATTATACAATATTTTTTTAAAATTTCATTTTGAATTTCTCTGGTCCAGTAAACTCAGCAATAATGATTGACTAATATATTGTGCTACTGTGAATGAAGTAAGAATGTGCATAAAGTATGTATTATTGGATGCATTGATCAGAGGTATTCCAGCCATGACCATCTTGTCTTTTCCCTATGAGCAAAGAACGCAAGACCCATATAATGCAGTATGTCCCTTTCTAAGATAGTGGTATGTTATCTGTGGGACATTTAGCTACTACTTCTTGCCGCTAGAGCGTCCATGTAGAGACTTCCTTGGCTCCTGTGGACATGTTTGTGTTATACTTGCGTAAAGCTAAAGTCTGAAGGAGAGGTAGAAGGAGGGGGGGTTATAAAAGGGAGATCACTCTCTAAAGGGACGTGACTCTATTGAACTTGTTAAAATTAGTATTATATTAACGTATGGGAGTCACTATAATTGACTGCCATCTCCTCTATATTTCTGACCTTGTGTCTATGTAAGAAATTATTATTATTTTATTATCGTGCGGGTGACACGTAAAAGCACCCACTACACTCTCTGAGTGGTTGGCGTTAGGAAGGGCATCCAGCTGTAGAAACTCTGCCAAATCAGACTGGAGCCTGGTGTTGCCATCCGGTTTCACCAGTCCTCAGTCAAATCGTCCAACCCATGCTAGCATGGAAAGCGGACGTTAAACGATGATGATGATGATGATCCACTGCCCTTTTGGCAAATAAACCATTGGTCAAGTCATTGAAAGAGATCACTCCACAATCTTCCTTTAGTTAAGATAGTCAAGCAGTGTTCCCTGTTCTGGGGCTTTGGTGAAGGAGGTTCTGTGGTGGATACACATGAAAGGACTGAAGATGGACTCCTTCCTCTTGACATTTTCATGAACTTTTTCAAGATCAATAAAATAACTAACTGCTTATTGCTAAGGCCTATTAAATCAACTATACAGTTGAATCTAAAAAGGGAAGGACACATCAGACAATGTAATTCTAGAGAAGACAAGATTGATGTAGATATGACCTCTTTGATCCTAGCTCTGCTGAGTCAGGGCTGCCCTGAAGTTACACTACAGCAACAACTACAACTACTTCAAATTGTTGGAGTTGTGCCAATGTTAGAAACCATTGTTGTTGTCAATGTACTTTTTTGTGATTTATAGATCAAAGCACATGGTGATGATGTTAATGCAGTAAAATTTGCAGATGATAGTTCCCAGATATTGTTCACAGGAGGAGATGATGGATTCTGTAAGGTAAGAAATAAAATAAATACATTTAGATTTGTTTATGTTGTGCAGTATATTACTTCTCTAACGTATTGCTACTTCACTGTTCCACATTCTACACTAATGCTCTATATTGTATATTGAATAATCTCATTGTAATGTACTATTTTGTTTTATTATATTTTTCTCAATGATCTGGTCTTCTGTTCAATCCCACTGCACAACACCTTGGGCAAGTGTTTTCTAATATAGCCCTGAGCCAACCAAAGCCTTGCAAGTGAATTTGGTAAATGGAAACTGAAAGAAACCTATTGTGTGTTTGTGTGTGTGTGTGTGTGTGTGTGTGTGTGTGTGTGCGTGCATGTGTGTGTTTGTGTGTACCCTTGTCTAGACATCACCTGATGATTGTAAATGAGCATCACTCTCAGACAAGCAAGGTTATTCATTTCCAATTTTACCTGAAAAAGCATGTCTAGTTGTCGGGAAATATCGCCTTGCTTGGAAACAGGTGTGTGCTGGTGAACGGAAGGGCATCTGATTGTAGAAAATCCACTTCAACAAATTCCATCTGACTTTTACAATTATGGAAAAGTGGACATTAATCCTTTCATTACCAAACCACACTAAACTAGTTGAAATGACCTATTGATATTTTAATGAGAATTTCAGCACAAATTTCATTAGTACATTCCTGAAAACACATGGTTTCACTATGTAAACAATTGGTTTACATTGTCTGCCATTATTTTACAAGATATCTGGGTGCTGCAAATTTTTGGAGATTTTTTTTTTTCCATTTTTTTCCCACTTTGATTTTCTGAAATGTTTCATTACGGACGGAAAATGGATACCAGTTTCATGTTGCTAAGCAGTGAGTTTGAAATCAAAGTATTTTCGAAAGAAGACAAAAAAAATCTAAAAAAAATACATGGCAAACATGAAAACCACATATGTGATTATGAATCGAATATTTCTTTTTCTGAAAGTGAAACAATTCTGACAATTTGTGATAGTGATAAAAGAAAACGGAATTTGTACCTGAAATCACAAAATCCCCACTGAACAGGATCTGATGGATCAGAGGACAACATTGTGTTCCAATATCTCATTTTGCTGTAGCTGGATGCTCTTCTGCATGACAATCATTTTACAGAGTGTCCTGGGTGCATTTCTGAAGGCACCAGCTCTAGTGAGGTTGCTTTGAAGTCCACAAGACTAATAAAAAGTCCCCGTGACTTAGAGGGGGAATATAACACAGGAAGTCATGACTTTTATGTAAGGTATTGAGAAGTTGAAGTATGATGAGAGAAACAGTGTTATTATGCAAGAGTGTTACTGGAGAGACTAGCAGAGACTGTTAGGGAAGGGAGAAAGAGAAAGAAAAGAGGAGCAACGTCAGGGTTTAGTGAGAGTGAATCAGAGACAGATAAGGAGGACAGTAGCTTGAGTAGGAGAAGATTCAGAGCTATCTCACATTATATAAGGCTGGGTGTAGTAGTGGTGCCAGAAAGAGAGATAAAAATGATGGTGACCAGAAGTTAGAGTGCACCTTCAAGGTAACATATTGTAGAAGAGAGCGTAGTGATACAGGATTTATGAAGGATGGGCAAAAGTTGTAAGAGTGGGTTGGGGTGAGTGATGGATAGAAATAAGGGTGGAGGTGTTCAGTGGGTATATAAGAGGGGAAAGTAGTCAATGACAAATGATGGTTGGGGGTGGTTGATGGTAAGAATGATGAATGGATGTCAATTGGAAGTTGCTCAAGGCAGTACAGATATTTATCCTACCCAATTTTCACTGACACTTCTTTGTAACTTTCTCCATTGGAAATGCTGTCAACCAGTGATTAACTCATTAGAGATCTATAACCAATGATGTTGTTACTCACAGAATGCATGATATAAAATAATAATAATAAATACACATACAATCTAGCACATTGATATACACTTCTAAAATATTGAAATCAGCACTTATTTAATACAGGATTATAAAGGACTTATAAATTTTATTGTGAAACATATTATAGCACATACTCACATACAACTTCTAAATATGCATTGAAGCATATAATCATATTCTTTCTAATGTCATTTACAATCCTATTCATTTAAGTACTCACATTTCTGTTGTATATTCTTCTACATACCTAAGAAGATACATGTTATAAACATGGTTATATGTGCCATTTTTATACGCGCACACACACACACACACACACACACAATCTCACACACACACACAATCATACTCACACACATGCACAGAATTACAATCACATTCATAAGATATTCACAAGGACATGCATACATTCACACATTAAACAGTTCATCAGTCAGGATTTAATTGCTTGTCCTAATTGTATGATTGACTACAACTTTGATCCTTCTTGTTTAACTTTCAGGTTTGGGATCGGCGTACCCTTAATGAAAACAATCCAACTCCAGTTGGAGTGTTTAGTGGACATGCAGGTGGCATCACATATATAGATTCCAGGGTAATGTCTATCTTATACAAATTTTTTCTCATCTTGTTGCATGCATTCAGCAAAATTTGTTGTGTTTTAAATGAGTTACAAAGGTTTAGTGGATGGCTTTTGAATTGACATTATGCTGAAGGCACAACCTCTGGCTCAAAGCCATTAACATTACTTGACTAAAATGTAATAATTATTTAACCTTTAGCATTCATATTATTCTGTCAAATGTAATACTTATCTATTCACATTGTTTTGAATTAATCATGCATTAAGCTTATAGCTTCAAGATTTCAATGATGTGATTGTTTATTTTTAGAATGACATTGTAGGGTAGGTATGAGAGGCCAGATATGGCCAGTTTAAACATTAAACAGAATATTTGGGTTGAATATGGCTGGTTTAAATGCTAAAGGGTTTGGCAAAATAGCAAAGAAGCTTCTATGTGGTCACTCAGCTTGCTAGAATTAACAAATTTCCTGGATAATTTAGTCCTGAATTTAATGTACCAGAAAAAAATAGACGGCATGGTCTATTTGTATTCTCTTTTTATTCATGTGTACTTTTAATCACAAGTGATTAACTAAACTGAAGTAATTAATATTTAATCATAAGTATAGCCTTGTCTTTATACTATGTAGGGTGCCAACACGGCTATGTGGTAATAAGCTTGCTTCCCAACCATGTGCTCTTAGATTCAATCCCACTGCATGGCATCTTGGATGTCTTTCACTATAGCTCTAGGTTGACCAAAGCTCTTATGAGCAGATTTAGTAGAAAAAACTGAAAGAAGCCCATCATATGTGTGTGTGTGTGTGTGTGTTTATCCCCACACTACTGCTTTACAATTGGTGTTGGTTTGTTTATGTCTCCTCAACTTAGCTGTTTGGCAAAAGAAGACTGATTGAAAAAGCACCAGTCTTAAAAATAAGTACTGGGGTTGATTTGTTCAACTAAGCCCTTCAAGGCAGTGCCCCAGCAAGGCCACAGCCTAACAACTGAAACAAATAAAAGATAAAAGATATTATTTGTTATGTTACTATATGTAATTGAACTGGACATAATTATGGTAATTATTTTGAATGAAAAAATTAAAACTAGAAAATTTTATTTTTTTAGGGTGATTCACGGTACTTGATATCCAATTCTAAAGACCAGACAATAAAACTGTGGGACATACGAAAATTTTCTACAGAAGAGGGTATCAAGGTAATTTCATTTCTGATCTGTGATTCATTCCTGAAGCTGATTGTCAAGTTCTCTGGTAGATGTTTGGATTTTTATAATCATCATTATCATTATCATCATCATCATCACCATCATCACCACCATCATCGTCATCAGTTTCTAAAAATGATAATATAAAAACTAAAGTTCAGGATTACCATTGGCAGCCTATTTCTGAAGAACGTAAGCATACTTTTAAAACACTTTTTCATGCACAGAATCTTTTCAAGTTTTCAATTTATACAATTTCTGAAATTTGTTTTAGTGAAACCACAAAACCAGCTCAACTCACTGGAAAAATCACTTTTCTAAAACCATTTGCAAATATATATATATATATTAGTGTAACTCTTCCTTTCCTGATAGTTTGGATATAATAGGTAAAAAACTATCTTTCTACATTTTTTTTATGTAATTAGAGAAGGAGTTATGATATCCATTAAGAGATACAGATCTTCTAGTGGATTTGTTTGGTGTTCAGCTCAAATTCCTGTGGCTTGATACATGCATGAGAAAGTGGGTAGAGACGTTGTAGAGCTGGGTAGAAAAGCATAGTTCAAAATGCTAGAAGCATTATTCTTCAAAATTATTTAGGACAAAAAAAGTAAAAAAATGGCAGAAGAGATTGACAAAAGCATTGTAGACCTGTTTTGCATATTGTTAAATGAATCTTTGCAAATCAACTGTAGAGCCTGCAGTCTAGGATGTTTGAGTGTGCTGCAGCAACACTATTCCAAATATGGGTCACAGCTGAGCTCTGTGGAGAGTCAGCAATTGATCTGTAGTGATCCCTAGTGGTTATGACAACAAGCAAAATGGAAAAGGGATGTAACGAGAGTAATCTCCCTCAAGCTTCTAGAATGTTCAAGATTCTTCAGGAAGCTTCCAGTTTTACAGGGAAGTCAGGGACTTCCAGTCCATCCCTATATAAAGGAAAGAAATTCTAAATTCACGCCATTCAGACCCTTTTGGTTCTTCAACATGTACTGGATAGAGCTGCCGTACTTCATGTGCACTCATTCACTTTTCTAACTTGGAAATGTGACTGTAAACAGAACATATTCATGTAATGTTATAAGCTTCCTTCTATTAACCTTGTATATGAACGTATTACCTCCAGTAATAAAAGTTATGACTTATTACAAGTGTCTCATGAATTCTATCCTCTTGTTGTTATGAACAGAAACAGTGACTTCCTTTTCTCTTATACTGACTAAATTATAGTGAGTCATTAAGCCAACGTTACCACCAAAAATGGATAACCCTGACATCACTATAGATCTAAGGTTTAAGCCTAGCATTTTGAATGTTCTTTTCTCAATATTATACATGTATGATCACTATGAAGTTCACCAGAAATTGTATTTGAAATGACTTTAGAGAGTTATAAGTCAGTGTTATTCATGAATATTTCTTTGACATATGTAGTGAGTGTATAGTAAAGGCTGTGTGTATTAGGAGTCTTTTGGTACTGTTGAAGAAACTCAGTTGATCATTCCCATGTTTTGAATACTGAAGAATTTCGAAATGCTCCTGGCAAGCCAAATCAACAGCTTGCTTTAAATTTCTGATTGGAACCATTCCATATCACTTTAATTTCTAATGTTCTTAAGAAATGGTTGAACATCACAAAATTCCATTCCCTGTTTTTCTAAGACTACATATCTTTGTAAGAAATTACAAATATCCAGTTTTCTTCTTTTCAGGCTACTGAAGCAGCTATCAGTTTCCAAAGGTGGGATTATCGTTGGCGGCCTATATCTCAGGAAAGTAAGTACATCCATAAAACACTCTTCTTGATGTACAGAATTTTGAAACTGTTAAAAGTATACAAAATTTTTCAACTTTGTTTCAGTGAAATTACGAAAGCCTCTAACTGGAGATGTATCAGTTATGACTTACCGTGGGCATACTGTTTTGCACACATTGATTCGTTGCAAATTCTCTCCACGCTTCACTACGGGTCAGAGGTACATTTATTCTGGATGTGCAACAGGAAATGCATGTAGTAAGTACATACTTTTCCTTCATTTATTTTTCAATTTAATTTTTCTCTGAAATTTCATCTTTCTTTATAATCATCCAGTTTCCACTTTAAAATGAAAACCAGTTTAGTTTACATCACTTCCACAGAACCATAGTGAGCTGTGGTAAGAAAATAAGTTGTAAGTGTTAAGACAGTATTCCTCTTCTAGGCTGGTTGCACAGATGTTTAGTCTACTCATTCAACTACATCTCTGGGCATTACCATGTCAAGATATAACCGACATTACGATGTTTTATGTCTAGTCTCTTGTACATAACAACAATGATAATCAAAGACTTTTTGTCTTAAAAGAAGACTTTTGTAAAGAAGAGGCTCTGAAAGATGTATCACTTTTTAAAAAAAAATCTTTTATTGGTTTGGTTTAGAGGAAGTGAAGGTACATGGCCTAGTGATTATGATGTTGCACCCATGATTGCAAGATCATGGTTTTGATTCATGGATCAGGTGATGCATTGTGTTCTTGAACAAAACACTTTGTTTCACACTGCTCCAGTCCACTCAGCTGTAAATGAATAACCCTGTGATAGACTGGTATACATACACACACATACATACATACATACATATAAATATATATATATATCATCATCATCATCATCATCATCATCATCGTCATCGTTTAACGTCTGCTTTCCATGCAAGCATGGGTTGGACAGTAAACAAAGTTTGTTTGTAGAAGCGTTGAGATGTATTGAGAGATACAGGAATAAATTTTTTATTCTCAAACGCATGATAATGCTAATAAAATAGAGCGAACAGGATAAATTATCCATACATTGCAGAAAAATACGTTATCAGCCAGCCATGGCTGGCTGGTAACGTATTTTTCTGCAATGTATGGATAATTTATGGCTGGCCAGTAACGTATTTTTCTGCAATGTATGGATAATTTATCCTGTTCATGCTATTTTATTAGCATCATCATACGTTTGAGAATAAAAAATTTATTTCTGTATCTTTCAATAAAACTAATTTTAATATTTTCAGTTTATGATGTTCTTACTGGAGAAATTGTGACCAAACTGTCCAATTGTCACAGCACATGTGTACGAGATGTCTCATGGCATCCCACGAAAAACACAATAGTAACCACCTCAGTGAGTAAAAATTTATTTCCTTTGCATTTGACTTAAGTGATTTGCTTTCTAGGTGTATGAATTACAGATACCTTGTCTGCTGTAAGATGATGGTTAAATTTCAATCGACTTGAAACCCAATCCTGTCTTTTGGCAACCATGCTTGGTGTGGTCTTTCACCCAGCTAACTTCACTGCAGTTGACAGTTTTGACTACTTTGACAGTCTCTAAGTCAAGTTAGCACCAGAATAATGCTTTGTCATGTCAACCCTTTTGATACCAACCTGCCCAAAACCACTCTTGTTTCTATGATACAAATTGCATTTTAAAGTTATCTAAATTAAAACTTTCCATCAAAATTCCATGTTAATTTATGTTCTAAACACAGCCTTGATAATGGCAACATTGTTTTACTAAACACTTCATTATTTTAAAAATTCATTCAAATAAAGGTAATGTATTTTAACAGAAATATGGTAACAAAAGGGTTAAACCCTATTTCCATTATTTTAATATTAAGTAATTTTTCATAACACCCTATTTCTTGAAAGTCTTTCTTTCTCCCTCCCTCTTACAAAAATAAAAGATGGAAAGGAAAAAGGTTGCCAGTGGAGTTGAGAAATAGAAAGGAGGAAAATTGTAGTACAACCTGTGGCAACTTATATTTCAGATATTTCTTTGAAATAAATCATTAAATCCAAATGCAAATTCTTTTTTTATTGATGAAAAAATGTAATGCATATATGTTTTTGGATATGTCTCAAGTATATAGTTGATTTACTAAAACTTGAAAAATCTTTGTTCTATCTTGTAGTGGGACTCAACAATATGCCAGTGGTATTACTATGGCATTGAACAGCATCGAGATTTTGAAAATGGAGAATTATATTACCTCAAATCATTTCGACGATTATTTGATTGATTGTAACTGTCATATGGGTTACAAAAGAAACTGAACAGATGTAAATAATTAACATTTAACAGACATGGCTTTAAGCCCTCACTTTTTTTTCATTGCTACATCCATCATTAGAATAGTTATATTAAATATATTTAGAAATCTCAGTCTATAAAACATATTCGTTTCAACAATTGAAATTCTTTAGAAAATTTTGAAAGAAAGCAGGCTCTAATTCTCATGAAGTGAAATATTTTAAATACCTTCTTTCAGCATAATCTGCTGCTTGAGACCCTAAGATTCCTAAAGAGTCTGAAGATATTTAAAGTATACAAAGATCTTGATTTCACTGATTCATATGCTGTTTTTGTAGAACTAAGTCTTCCTCAACTGCCAACTACTTTCTTAATTTGATAAAACAACTTTAATTAGTCAAGGCTACTTTACATTTATTGTTTTGTGCAAGTTAAATACTGCTAGAAGGTTTCAGCTTATTACATTCCTATGCAGAAACTACCAACAAAGGATTTCCTTTGTAACATTCTAAGTTTATATTGTACTGACACAACTGCCATCATGTATAGAATGGATATTTCTTTTGGTGGAATTCTGGTTTAAGCAGCCCATATAATCTCTTGTAACTTTTCTATTTTTTGGAATTTTCAAAACATTTTTGAAAATTTGTGTTCTACACATGGGAATTCATATGATTATGTAAAAAATCTTTTCCTTAAAACTTTTTTATTCCCCCCTATAAATCCTAAAAGTTCCACTATTTTTGGAATTTTTTCTTAAAATTCATTTAAAATATGGACAGTCTGAATTTTTTACTTAAATCCCAGCGATGGACTACCATTGGGTGCATCATCATTCCATTAAATGTGTTTATGGGGAGAAAAATATTGAATAGCATCAATACATGTTAGATTGACAAAGAAACAAGAAAGGTTTCAGTGGTTGTCAGATGTACTAAGAACAGCTAAATCGCCCATAAATCACACAAATTTGCAAAAGTTTTCTGAAAATTCCAAACAAATTAGAAGAGTTATTATATGGGGTACTTAAACCAAAATTCCACCTTTCTTTTATTAAAACTTTTAGTTATAAAATCTAAGGAGATATGGAAGATAAAAACAATCCATGATCATCTTTGTAGCAAGATATAGCATCGTCATTTATGTGTGTCTGGAATTTCTTTCCACTATTTTTGAATAAATAAGTGTTATTTAGTTTTGTTTGTCATCTATATCATCATCATCATCATCAAGTGACATCTGCTTTCCATATTGACATGGGTTGGATGGTTTAGCAGGGAGCTGTCCAGACACCAGCTGTCTGTTTTGGCATGGTTTCTACAGATGGATACCCTTCCTAATGCTAACCACTTAACAGTGTGCTGGATCCTTTTTACATGCCACTAGCATGGGTGTGTTAACACAGCACCAGTACAGGTGCTTTTTAAGTGACACCAGCACCTGAAAGGACAAGCCTGTATGTGTGGAAGACTGATTTTACTTAACTTGACATGTTTTATTAAGAACAACAAATCACCACATCTCCTGGTCCTTTGTCATTTCCTCAGTGAGACCAAGCATCCGAAGATCCTTTCTCACCACTTCCACCCACGTTTTCCTGGGTCTACCCCTTCCACAGGTACCCTCTACAATTAGAGCTCAGCACTTCTTTATGCAGCTGTCAGTAAGTTAAATTACTGTCCTATTGAAATTCTCTTACCCCAAGTATTATTTTAGTGGCTGTTAAAAGCTGGAGTAAATCCTTGAACCCTTTAACATTTAAACTAGCCATATCTAACCCAAAATATTCTGTTACGGTCAAACTGGCCAGATCTGATCTCTCACACCTACCCTACAATGTTATTCTTAAAATAAACAATCACAACATTGAAATCTTGTAGCTACAAGATAATGCATGATCAATTCAAAACAAAGTGGATAAATGAGCATTATATTTGACAGAGTAATCTCAATGCTAAAGGGTAAAAGACCCATTTGTAGCATCTATGGATCACTGTTTAGCAGAAACAATAAGTTTACTAGTGTAGCTAGAATGTGTGCCACCCCTGGCCCCCCACAAAAAAGTGGTGCCACCCGGGGCAGACTGCTCCCTTCCCTCTAGCTATGCTAGTGAATAGGTTATGATACAATAGATTAAACAGGAGATAAATTTGTTACTGGATGAAGCTAGTCAGTTGCACACATTTTTCTGGAATATCTTGTCACCTGTTCTTTTGGGTTAGGTATACAGAGTCAATGTAGAACAGTGTTCTGTTTGAAACAAAATATCTACAACAGATTTTAAGACATGATCTACACTTTTTTAAGAGTAAACTGAAATAATATCAAAGCAAATTTAGAAAAAAAAAAAAAACTTGAATCAAGTTGAAATAATCTTAAAGTTAATTATAATAATCTCAGAGCAAATTAAACAATAGATCATCATTGTAATATCCACTTTTCCATGCTCGCATGAGTCAGACAGAATTTGTTGAAGCAGATTTTCTGTCTGGATGCCCTTTTTGTCACCAATCCTCACCAACAGACTGGACATATTTTCATGTAAGATTGGAAATGAAGGAAAATAACTTGCAGGATAGTAACACTCATTTACAACTACACATGAAGGCAAGGAAACAGTAACACACACACATATATAAATGATAGGCTTCTTTCAGTTTCTGTCTACCAAATTCACTCACATGGAAGGCTTTGGTTGGCCTGGGGCTATAGCTGGAGACACAATGAAACTGAACCTAGAATCATGTGGTTGGGAAGCAAACTTCTTACCACACAATTTTTTTGTCATTGATACAATGTTTTGTATTATTTACATATCTTTCTTTTCCTATTATTTTTAAAATAATAAAATAGTTCACTTTCAGAGTATACATGTAATAAGAATAGTGTGAAAGTACAAAATCCAGTTAGTTTAATATTTTGTATTGTATTTACAAAACAAAATTTTCCATCATCATATAATGTTTGTTTTCCATATTTGGCATAGGTTGAACAGTTTGACTGGAACTGGCATGTCAGAAAACTGTACCAAGCTCTACTCTCTGGTTTGACATAATTTCTATGGCTGGATGCCCTTCCTAATGCCAATCACTTTACATAGTGTACTGGGTGCTTATGTGGCACCAACACCAATAAGGTCACCTAGCAACTTGCAGGGCAATACTCAACTGGTGGGGAGTAGTATTGAGGGACAGAAAAGAGAGAGAAGATGGTGAAAATGTGATAGGTGTATGCCCCCCCCCCCACAACCTAAGTTACAGAGTGGTGTATATGGTGAAGTGGACCAAGGATTGGGGAGCATGTGTAGGTGGGTGATTTCACAGGTTTGCAAAAGGAAGCTGGTGATGCTAGAGGGAGGGGATATTAGGAGGATATGTTGTGGGGGAGGTATTCAACAGGGACATATTGTATAGCATTATCACCAGTATTTAATGTCTGTTTTTTCCAATCAGGCATTGGTTGGATAGCTTGAGAGGAACTAGCAAGACCAGGGGCCACACCAGGTTCTATAGTTCATTTTGGCATGATTTCTACAGCTTGATGCTCTTCATAATGCCACTTTACAGAGTGTACTGGGTGCGCTTCACATGGCACCAGCACCCACACCAATGTTTTTTCATGTGGCACATGTATTTTAATTTTCAAATCTAGTTAAAAGTATTCTGTTGTTTCTTCAATTTTCATGAGATTAATTGCAATAATTTATGGATAAAATTTTTCATGAAATTCTTCCCTGGCCAAGCTGCCCACATTCATTTTCTGAAAGGTGTTCAGAGAATTGCAATGGTTTGCTAGCAACGTTTTTTTGTCTCTCTCTCTCTCTCTCTCTCTCTCAATACCCTATCTTGAACAAAAATTGAGTCCAGTTCCTTTAGCAATGAGTATACTGTTGCCATGAACAAAGGAACCTACTATGATGGATCTATTTTTCCATCAAAGAATGAAACTTGCAACAACTGTAAAGAGGTTGCACATTTTTGGTAAACATGTCAGTCAAAAAGAGCTACAGCATCATTATCTACAATTCTTCCTATAACAGGGGCACAACAAAGAAATGGACTTGAACAATGCTAATCAGCAAATATATGGCTAATCAATATATTGATACTTTACTCAATTCAGTTAGTGTTACCAATCTCTCATTCTCAACTTTGCAGGAATATCTTTAAACTGTCCTGGCAGCTCAATCCAAACAGATGACTTTAAACATTAATATGAACCATTACAGAATTTTTATGTCGTTCAATATATTCCAACTTTGGCAACCAACATTTTTTTTTTATTTTCTAAATTTAATGACTTGAAACTAATTGCTACTAAATCTTGCCACTTTTTCCTATTTGATAAAAGGACAAAGAAAGATATTAAATGGTTTTTTTTTATGATGACAATATTGAGTCCACAGTCTCTCCATTGTAAGCCTATGTGGTAGCAGTAAGAAACAGAGGCAAAAACAATATATCTTGTCTTGATGATTTACAAACAATAAATTACTACTGCACTGTAGAAGCTTGTCTGCTTCCTAATACTGAAAATCTTATGTGTTCTATTCTCAACAAATTCTACAACAAACTGGATCAAAAAGAAGCATACCATTAGATTCCAATCCAAAATGACGATAAGAGATATACTGCATTTGAAGTTGATTGAAGGTTTAGTGTATCTAATACTGCAAGTACTTTTCAAAGAACAATAAATAGTTACTGACAATCAAAGGCATTTACACCTATCTCAATGTAATTGTCATTGGCAAAACCATTTACTGCCTGTACATTCAAAAATACACAGGCAGTGAATTTTTCCAGCATTTTAGCTTACATATCTTTAACACATGCCTCAATTTCATTTTATTTTATTTTTACCTCATTCAGATTATACTGGTGCAGATTTATCAGTTTATTACTTTTCTTTAATCTATTTTCTCTACTAATGGCTAAAGGCAGTCAGAAAGAGAATAATGTCGTACATTATGTATAACAATATCAGTGACATTAAAAGTTGATTTTTTTTTAAAAATCAACTTATTCAAAAAAGGATCTTCTTGGAGTAGGAAGACTGAAACAGCAAATTTTGAAAATGACATTGGTATTATGATGGAATAAAGATTTCAATCAGTATTTCATTTATCTAACATAAACATCATCATCAACATCTATTTTTCCTTACTGGCATAGATTGGATGGTTTGGTAGGGCCTGGCAAACCATAGGCCCACATCAAGTTCTAATGTCAGCTTTGGCATAGTTTCTATGGTTGGATGCCCTTCCTGAGGTCAACACTTTACAGTGTGTTCTGGGTGCATTTTCCCATGCTACTGGCACTAGTGAGATTGCCAAGTAACTTGCAAAGCAAGAAAAGAACAAAAAGGGGGAAAAGTAAAAGAAGAAAGTCTCCTTGACTAAATGGGAGTGGTAATATTTGAGAGGGAGAAGAGGGATGCTGGTTCTATGCCAGGTGTTGACAGGCTATTTATTGTGTGAGGGATAACAAGCCCAGGTGTTTTGCTTTAGAGATACAAGGCTACCCTGCGTTATATAAGGGTATTGGGAGTAACTGGAAAGCTGGAACATCTCAAGATATGAGGTGGGTGTTAGGATGCAGACAGTGGATTGTGCGTGATGTAGAGGGAAAAGAATTTTCAGAGTGAAAGAAAGATTTCTACATAATTGAAATATATTTAGTCTTAAAAGTTATATACAGATCAACAATAATCAAATGTAATGGTATAAAGAACAAGAATGAAATACAAGGGGGTGCTGAAAAGTTCCTGGCTTTGGGCAAAAAAAAAAAAACAACAACAAGATCATTTAATTATGATTTTATTC
>NC_068981.1:130056259-130067903 GCF_001194135.2 Octopus bimaculoides
AAAAAAGTTATTCTTTTGATTTCAAATAAATAGTCCATTTTGTTTTTGCTTCTTGTAAAAAATATACTCATTTTTATAAAATTCATTTGCTGGGGGAACATTTTGTGTATGTTTTTTGTGTATCCAAAATTGTAAAAACACAGTTACTCAACATGTTTGATACACTGCGGAAAAATATTTTTACTTCCCCCAATCTCTTAAAAACTTGACCAAAATATGTCTATTGCTAGAATTGTTACTTTCTATTTTTTCTTAAAATATTTGTGTTAGCCCTCCATCTTTTTTTTTTACTCCCTTTTACCTCCAATAAAAAAAAAAAATATATTTTCATATTTCTGTGACACAACAAAATTTAGCATGCATTTCAGCTAAGTTCATAAACAGAATGCAAATGCATATTATTATGTTACTGTGGCATCTGCAGAAAGCTATGCAATGTTGTTGAATTTTAGCATATCCTTCAAAGTTTGTCAAATTTATATTAGGCATTTCAGAAAAGACAGTCAATTTAACAGAAGTATCTACATTATTCAATTACCCATTCAATTCTGGTACCCACAATATAAATGTATGTATATGTGCATGTGTGTATGATAATGTTAAAAATATATTTGTGTTTTTAGATAACTGAGGGGATCTATTCATTGGATTCTGACTGTCTGATTTCAGACTTGTATTCACCTTGTGCGCATGTACAACAGAGTCAATAACAAAGGGGTTGGTATTCATTCAAACACCAACTTCTTGCTTAAAATGAGAAGGAGTCTGATTATGATTGGTCAAGTTCCCTAATTTGAACTGAGACTCAACTTGCATACTGGAAGGTGTCAGTGAAGTATCATGAGGATCCGTGAGTGTTTGATGAGGATGCTGGTCGTGTATATTAACTGTGATTGAACAGTCATTAGACAGAGGACTACTGCAGGTCAGAGGTGACTGGCTAAAAGGGGAAGTGTCAAGTGAATTGCTGCTGCCAACTGTGTCTTGAAGAATTATTTGGGAATCACCATTCTGACCATTAATAATGTTCTCCACAGCTTGATTTCCAAGCTGGTCAGGAAAACTGGGATTTGATAATAAATGAGGTTGAAGACTAACTGCTGAAACCGCTGCTGAGGAATGTCCAATTTCACTATTTGCTCCTGGAAATGATAATAATAATAATAAATAATAATGATAATAACAAACATTAACAATAATAATCCTTTCTACTATAAGCACAAGGCCTGAAGTTTAGTGGGAGGGGGGCTAATTGATTACATTGACCCCAGTGTTTAAATGGTACATATTTCATCGATCCCGAAAGGATGAAAGGCAAAGTCAACCCCGGCAGAATTTGAACACAAACTGTAAAGACAGACAAAATGCTGCTAAGCATTTTGCCTGGCATGCTAATGATTCTGCCAGCTCGCCAGTTTAATAATAATAATAAATAAATACACAACAAGTTAAAATTATGGCATACTAACAGTTACCTACAGCATAACTAGCAGACTGATATGATATCACTGTAATGGCTAGACTATCAGATGTTGCTATACATCGCTGGTCACAATGCACTTCCTTGTATTGTTATAACTTTCAAATGATGCTACCCCTATAGCTAGGTGGACAGGCCAACATTATCTCTGAATGTCGCACAAGTTACTCGCTGGGTTATCCATTTACAGCTTAGTGGACTGAAGCAATGTAAAATGAAGTGTTTCATTCAAGAACACAATGCACAACCATTCTGAGAATCAAAACTACAATCTTGTAATCATGAGGACAGCACCCCGACCACTAGGCCATGTACTTGTATATATAAGCTAGGAAATATTTTCCCTTTTCTTCAGACCAGACATGTTTTCTTGGAAGATTGCAAACAAAATGTCATCACTTGTGTACAACAGTGACACTTGTTTACAATTAGTATACAATGTCAAAACAACACCCACACGTGACAGGCTTCTTTTTAGTTTCAACCTATTAAATTTGCTGTCAAGTTTTTGGTCGGCCCTTTATGCATGTGTATGTGTCGGCTTTGAATTTGCATTGACTACAATGCCCTGTGTTCTGACTCTCTGTTCTGAATTTAGATCCTGTGGAGACCAGCCTTGTCTTTATTACTTTCAGAGTTGATTAAAAAGACTACTAATCCAGGGTCAGGATATGACAGAGATGTTGCAATGAAATATGACAGAGAGGTGCAGTATTGAGATATGGTAGCAAGCTGTTTGAGTGAGGCAATGAGATATCATTGGGACACAGTAGTGAGATATAATAAAGAGATGACAGATAGAACAGAGAACTAAAAAACAAGATGTAAAGCGATGTAGTAAGTAAATATGAGAAACAACCATTGTATAATGTTCCTGAGCAAAATGTCACACTATACTTGCTCCAGTTTGCCTGACTGATCAGTTCAGGCTCTACTACACAATGGTTGAATAGTAAGTGGACAGTAGCATAGTTAGTTGGGGTGCAAGGAGTAGCAGTTTGCTCAGGTGATGCTCTTATGGGGGGAAACATCTTTAGGTCTCCTGTATAACTGTACAGGCTTGGGGTTTGGTTTGGGCGGTGGGGAAAAAACTTAAGGGTTGTTCCGAGTGACACACTCTTTAGCTATTCCACTGTAAATAATTTTCATACAAAAATATTCCACTCACAACTTGAGAAGACCCATGAAACCAAGAAAAATTGTAGTCGTGGCCAATGCTGGTGTCACATAACTGGCACCTGTGCTGGTGACATGTAAAAAGCACCCTTTGAATGTTGGATCTCACAGAGGCAATGATAAGTGACTGAAACCTTTGGCGATATGCTGTGCTTGAGAAGACCCATCAAACCAAGTGAAATCATAGTTATGGCCGATGCTGGCATCTGTGCTGGTGGCATGTAAAAAGCACCCATTACACTCTTGGAGTGGTTGACATTAGGAAGGGCATCCAGCCATAGACACCATACCAAATCAGATTGGAACCTAGTGCAGCCTTCCAGCTTATCAGTTTCAGTCAAACCGTCTAACCCATGCCAGCATGGAAAGCAGACACTAAATGATTATGATGATGATGAACAGCAGAGGAAAGTTTTTTTTTTTTTGTTGCTTACCTCCAAGTAACATTTCTTGAAGAAGATTGTCTATTTTAGCTACCCCAAATATTTTGGCCATCTGAATCTGTTCTATCATCTGCCAAGTTATGCTCTGTAAGACAGGTAAAATAAGCAAAATTTCTCCAAATCGACCACGGCATTCATATTGTCTGTCATTGATATAATCTTCAAGATTCACTTGAGCTTGGCATCGATACGTTTTTATTCGGTGGCTGTCAATTAAACCTCTGGCACCTAACAAAGAAAATTAAACATTGGTTTGGTTATTGGAGACAGATAAATGATTAAGGTTTCAAATTTCGGAATTTATCCAAACAAGTGTAAATACACATTTATACATATATACAATGATTTCATAGACAGAAAGTAAAAGAAGCCTGTCGTGTGTGTGTAGCATGGGTTAGACAGTTTGGCTGGAACTGGTAAGCCAGAGAGCTGCACCAGACTCCAGTCTGTTTTGGCTTGGTTTCTACAGCTGGATGCCATTCCTAACACCAACCACTTTACAGAGTGTATTGGGTGCCTTTCACATGTCACCAGCACTAGTCACAACCATGATTTCACTTAGCTATATATATATATATATATATATCAGGTTTTCCCATAAGTTCTTTCTGAATTTTGAATAAAGAAAGCAAGTGATCAAATGTCATATTTAATTGAAATTTAATTACCAATGTACTTTCCCTGATTATCTATGACTTCCTTCCATCTATTTACAAGCTTTTTAATCCCATCAATGTAAAACTCTTTTGGTTTCAAAGCGAAGAACTCTTAAGTGTCAGTTTCGACCACCTCCTGGCTTACGAAAGTTATGTCCCCCAAATGATTCTGTAAACTATGAAACAAATGGTAGTCTGAAGGAACAAGGTCAGGAGAATAAGGTGGACGAGGAATTTTTTCCTAACCAAGCTTTCGATCTTCTGTGATGTGATCTTTGCAGTTGGGGGTTGCGCATTGTCCTGATGAAACATCACTCCTTTTTGATTCACTAAAGCGAGTCGTTTTTTTCCTCAAAGCTTGGTTCAAGTGCTCTAATTGCTAATAATAAACTTGAGCATTGATTGTTGCATTTGGTGGTAACAATTCAAAGTGAATTACTCCTTTGCAATCGCACCAGATGGACAGAAGAACCTTTTTCCCATGATGTTCCCTTCTCAGTTGTGGTTGAGCTTTTTCCCTTTTACCAAGCCACTGTTTACGATGTTTAACATTCCAATAGAAAATCTATTTTTCATCACCAGTCTATCCAAAAAGGGTAAAATGAGTTTGCGAGAATGGAGAGAAGAGCAGATGTGAACTCGGGATTTGCGGTTGCTTTCGGACAATTCATGAGGCACCCATTTTCCAAGTTTAGGAAACTTTCCAAGTTGTTGAAGATGACAATGAACAGTTGCATGGTTTGAACTAAACTTTATTGCCAGTTCTTCAAATGATAATGCAGGATTTTGTTCAAGTAATGCCTCAAGGAGCTTATTGTCAAACTCAACAGGATGTCCTGTTCGATCTTCGTCTTCAAGGCTGAAATCTCCACTTCTGAATTTTGCAAACTATCTTCTGCAAGTTCTTTCTTTCAAGCATTCTTTCCCATAAACTGAGTGTATGTTTTGAGTTGCTTCGGCTGCAGAGTTTCCTTTTTTGTATTCATAAAGCATGATGTGCCTTCAATGCTCTTTGGATACTTCCATGTCATTTGCATGATCATTTATAACAAAATATAACTAATTTCTATTCAAGTTTAAATTATAAATTTCTGAAAAGTATTAACAAAACTAGAATCTTTAGAAAGTTTTATTTTGACTAGGAACAAACATCCAATATTTTAGGAATAGGAAACTGGAATTAATAGCCTTCATGTCTTCCCCCAAGGATATCAGTAAAAGGAAGTGAAACAGCAACAACCCTTAATCAAAATCGATTTCATGATCTCGCTCTGCTTGAGAGAATGTCTTTGAAAAGGTCCAGTATGGTTGAATGCATTTGGTTTTCTCACTGCTTGCTGCTGGGGTGATTTTTTGTGTCTGTCTGATATTGCGTTTTTTAATACAGTGATTAGATGTTATCTCAGGACAAATACCACAATAACTAGCCTATCAATGGTGTATATATATTATGTATGATACATAGATGGCGAATTTAATAGTAAAATGGCTCACGGAAGGATACCTTGAGATGACCTTGTAAAAAATAGAGCTATTATTTTACCTGGATCAAAGAATATGATTCCTTTAAGACATGCAAATTCCGAGTCATCAATATCTACTTCTTGCAAAGGCTTTACAATTTCATCAATCACTCTGCCACAAATATGTGACATTTCAGTATTTGCTACATGTCGAGAAATCACAGAATCATTTCCTAGAAGTAAAACATCTTTCAGTTGTAATGAACGTCTGGCAACACCTAACAGAAGGTGTTCTCCTGCATGAGCCCGTAATAAAGCTACCTAAAGGAAGAAAATAATGGAAATAATGCAACATTCAGATTGGTTTAGGTTTTAGAAATCAAATCATGTATTAAATACATTCATTTTAGTGCTATTGAGATTATACATTGTCTTTTAAGAGTCTCACAGATAGTAAATATTTCAGGGTAAAGCATAACTGATAGAATTGTACAGGCATCATAAAAAAAGACTTTTCAAGTACTGCATCGAAAACAAGTCAGCTTGCTTCTTTCCAAGCATTGATTATACAGAACATTTCTGTACCTTTTTATAGCAGCTTTTATAGTACCTTTTTATAGATTTATCCAGCAAACACAAACAGTTAATCTTTTGAATAACTGGACAATATCTTAACTGTTCTAACTCTTCATCTAGAAGTTGAAAAATTAGCAACTTCTTGAAAGCGGAGAATTAAAGTGCAACAGTGCATGTTTCATAGCAACTAGAAATCTTCACACAAGGTAACAAGTTCAATTCTAAATGTGAGTTTTACAAACCAACTAACAGCATGGCCACTGAGCTATTCCGTTGTCCTTTATGATATGATATGTTATAAAATTTGAAATAAAACATACTGATTGGTACCAAATGTATCAAGACCATGATTGACCAGTGTAAGCATTATAATATTGGCTGGCCTTGCATCCTTGGATATGGTAACAAGACAATATCATTGATACAGTATCATTTAAAATGTGTTTCTTTTTTTATTTAAAAAGAACAATGAATAGTTCACAAGCTGCTAGATTTTCAGTCTCAAATTTTAAACAGCCAATCATTCCTGTTGTATTTATTAATAACATTATAACTAAAGCAAATCTGTTTTGAAAGTGGCTTTAAAGAAGGCTAAAACTAATTGAGTTAAAGTATGTACTACTACTCCTTAGGGTCCATAGTTAAGCATTATTGATGCAACAACTAAGGTAACAGAAAAGGTTAACAGGGACTGACATTAATTCATAAGATATTTTATGATAATTTTATGTGGACTGCTCATCTACCTGATCATCTAGCTGTAGTTCTCCAAAACATGGAATGTATTTAGCCCATTCAACTAAAACCAGTAGTTGTTGTTTCATGGACTCGCAGACATCATTTGGTGTAGCCATCTTTTTACTTGCTAAGTTATCTGTGTTTGGTTGACTTATTACCTGTAACAGAAATAGGAAAACAGAATTATTTCTGATCTGATGAGTTGAATAAGATCTTGGTTTTCAAAAACAATATTATATCTTGTAAGCAGTTAATTTCATCTAATTGGAGTATTTTATATATTAATCTTCTTGAAAGTTTTAATTTATGATCATCAATCTTGGGATAACACTCATTTTCTGTTGTAGGTAGTAGTCTAGGACAAATAAAATCTAGTTTGAATTACAATTGGTACCACAAGATCTAAACACATGACCTTGTAGTCTATAGCAAAACAAAAGATGAACTGCTCATCATTAATAAGAAAATAATTTTGTTCTGAATAGTTAACATCTTTTTTAACTTCTACACCTACCATTCATATTCTGAGCTGAATATATAAAATAAATGTTGTTCGGTTGACTGTCAAGACTTTATTATTCACTTACAATTTTTAAACATTTACCTAGTACTCAACTGTCTTCTCAAGTCTCTACAGTTCCCATGTCTTAACAGTTTGCTAAGTATTCTACCCCAATCAATATTGACATCAGACCACTTTTCTCTGCAATCCCCATTCCCCTTGTTTCACCTCTCAAATCCTGCAATAAATACTTTACCCATCTGACAGGAGGTCCCACTGCTAATCTGTGATAATTCAAAGTTAATTCATTTTAACTACCCTAACCATGCCTAGTTATTCCTATGTTTCAATGTAAGAAACCCAGAAGTTATAGACACTGCTCTTGCTCCTTAGATTAATGAATAATAATAATAATTTTTAAAATCTCCAGCTACTTAATTTTACACTGACAGCCTGTCTATTGTTTCAAATAATACTCACTTCTCTTGACATTAACTCAGCATTTAAAAGTGAAGAAATTGATAAAGATGAGCTGGTGCCCAGATCTTCATAACTTGTTCGCCGAATGCTGATGCGATCTCTTTCATTCTGTACCGCTTCAAGAGACAAGAAATTATGCAAAACTAGAGATATGCAATAAATTTAGATCATGTTTAAAACCAAACATTTAAAAAAAATTCTATGACAGGCAGAATAAATTAGGAGACAAGTAATTATTGAAAATGTTCTATTTAAAAAAACAAATAAAAAGACAATCATTATCTTACAGATAATCTGACAAACATGGGATTAAACATACTTGATTTACACATATTGAGAATACTAGATATTGGCAAAACTATTAAGATACCAACTTATTAACCACACAATCAAGGTGGCTTATGATATTTGTTATGATTCTCTACATTCTGAATTCAAAATCATACCATGGCTGACCTTGCCAGAGTCAATGAATAAAAAACCAACGAAATACAGAGGTTGATCCTCTCAGTCTCTCTCTCTCTCTGTATATATAAGTTATAATAAGGAAGTCAAACCAAATGATATTTTTGAAAGTGTTTAATATGAATGTTTCAGGTCATCGTGCAATATAGAAAAGGAAATATATCCTTACACAAGACCTTCCTCAGTTAATACATTTCAAAATCAGTCTCTCTCTCTCTCATATGTATATATAAATTGGCTATGTGAGGTGGGTACAAAAGGAGTATGAGGATAGGATACAGCAAAAAAGAACCAAAAGGTTCATAGTTTGTATACTATTACTACTGCTACTACTATTACACTGTGTCTCTAAGGCATTTAACTCTCAACAGCGCAGGCACTGTTTAAGTGTTGAATGTGTCATTAGCATATGGTGCTGAGCTCAAATTCTTTATATAATATAGAGAAAACAAAAATAAAATAAATAAAATGATGCCACTCTAACCTTCATTGAACTAATATCTGAAAATAAATGCTTCATTAATGAATGTGTGTGTGTGTGTGTGTGTGTGTGTAAGAGAGAGAGTGAGAGGCCATTTGTTGAAGAGGTCTATTAAGACTGAAATATGTCTACAGTTGTCTCCCTTACTTGCCAAAATAGCATTAATAACTGAGCTGGTTTTTCTTTCTTCATTACATAATCCTTTTTAATTAGATGCTTTGATGCTCACTACATTATGTATGTTAAAATCAATTTGACTATTGCTTCCCATTCTGATGGCATCTACGAGTAACTTTTCCTCAGGGATTTATTTTTTTAAATGTTCTAAATATTTTCTAAATGCTGACACAATGCTGAATATCTACATAGTGATTCTCCCATTGCTACATCAGCAATTATGGCAATGTTTATGCTCACTAAGGAGGTCTAAATTGAAACATACTTAAAGTTGTCTCCCATTCTTGATGAAATAGTTACAATAATATCCGAAAGATAATATTGTCTTTCCTTAATGCAATGAACATTAACTAATCTAATTAGAAATATATAGAAGCATTAAGCATGATAACACTAGAAATTGTTTTTTCTCTGCGTAATTAACTTTAGTGGTTTATTTTCTTTCAACAAACAATCATTATCAACATATTAAAATACTCTTTTACATGCTTGCTTGGGGCAGACAGAATTTGTTGAGGTAGATTTTCAACAAACAGTCATGTAATTCAATAATGTCAACACATGCAAATATGTATAAGCAACCTACCTTCTTTCCTCATTCCAGCTCGAAAACATTTCCTCAGTCGACAGTAGCGACATTGGTTTCTTTTATCCTTATCCACAACACAGTTTCGAGCAAAGCGACATGTATACACATGATTTTTCCTCACACTTCGTCTAAAAAATCCTTTACAGCCATCACAGCTGGAAGCTCCATAATGTTTTCCAGTAGCTCGGTCTCCACAAATTGCACAAAATTGACTGACATTGACTGCTGGCAAGTTTGATGCAACTGATTGAACAGAAGATCCAGAATTCAAAGTTGGTATGCCATTTAAAAGTTGGCTGTTCATATCGGGAGAATCTGAAAAAATTAAAAGCAAAGAAACAATATATATATAAAGCTCAATGTGGGTGCTGGGGAAAATATGAGATAGCTGTTGCTATTGTTTAAGTTCAGTTCAACCTTGACAGACCTATGACCAGAGGTATTCCAGTCATGACCATCCATTTCATACAGAAAAGGCAAAAAAATAAAATAAATAAAATGCCCCTGTAACCATCATTGAACCAATATCTGAAGATAAATGCTTCATTAATGAAGATGGAGAGAGAGAGAGAGAGAGAGAGCCCATTTGTTGAAGTTTAAAGCTAAAATATGCCTTGCTCTTGCTATATTATAAAATATGTTCTTTCTGATTTTTAGAATGAAAGTGATTTGAGGGAGATTTGACTATTATTTGCAGTCATTGGTATTTATGTAACTTCAGCAGAATATAAAGTAAATTTAAGCATAGCATGGTGTAAATACACACACACACACACACGCACACGAATAAATAGAAAACAACAAAAGAAACTGAATTCTGTAAAGCTTTTGGTCTTGTTTTATCATTCTTGTCAATTCAGTCAGTTCTCCAACCTAAAGTACCTTATACTTGAAGATTCATACTCCTCACTGTTCAAAATCAAGTCAGTAGTTAATACAATACTACAAGTCAACCTTTCTCTTTTCCTAGGAGGAATGGGTTGAAAAGGCATTTTCCAAGAGATAACACAACCCCATTCCCTCTCCAAGTCAGCTGTTGTGGTTTTCCAATTAGGTTAGTTGTGCTATTCCCTGCAAAAGTTTGGTCTAGAACCTAGACAACTGAAAAAAACCACTAAGGAGATATGTACGAGGGGCTGCTGAAAAGTTTTTGGCTTTAAGGGTATCACAAAAGGCCTGGTTGGAGGCCCAACCTTCTGAGTTCTTTTACAAGGCTTAGAAAAACTGAAGGGTTATTGCAATAAGTGTCTGAATCTGACATGGGGAATATGTTGAATAAAATAATAATTAACTGATCCTCCTCTATTTCCTTTTACTCAAAGTCAGGAACTTTTCAGTAACCCCTTGTATGAAAAACTGGTACTTCTTTTTATCTGTTTATTATGAAAAATTTGTTTAAACTATTAATCCTGCTCAATTCTAAAAATTATTAGAGTGAGAAACTATTTTATTGATCATCTCTAAAATGATTAGTTTTGGCTTAGAAGCTGAAATGTCATTAGCATTCTTATACCACAAATTCAGTCATGTGTCCCCAATAAACATGTATCACTCATGCTGACTCAATTCAAATGATCTTTATTCAATTAACAATGGTTTCATTGAGTTATAATGCTGTGCTCAAACCTTCTCACAGGTTACTGGAGAGGAACAAGCTGTTGCCAGCTATCTAAGACTATACAGTTGTGATAATTATCAATCCATACACTTGGTTAATTACGACTGTTACATAGATTTAGTAACTGGAGTTACCCATCATTGTCACTGACATCATAACTATCAACAAGTTCACTGAGGGAGCCTTGTTTTGTCTGTCAGGTGAAATAAACATGTTTTGCTACACACAGGAACTGCAGGAACTAATCAGAGGTGTTGTTAGCTCTTCTGAATTTATCGCAATGTTAGAAACTCTTCCATATCATTAACAGATATCTCAGTCACAAGCGTTTTGCCTCTTAACCTGTGTACTTTGTGAGGTCTGTAGAAGAGTTCCAGTTGTAGTCTTTTGTCAATCACAGTCACCTTGTGCTTCAGCTGCCATATCATACAAGCTTTATTGTCATGTCTCTGTGATATTTATCTGCAGCATATCACTGTCTCACAGTCACATCTCTCATTCTACTTCTTTGATCTCTATCTTATCTCACTCCTCTATCATGCATGTTGTTACAACCTGCTACAATATTTTCCAGTCACATCCCTCTCAATCACATCCCTCTCAGTCACATCCCTCTCAGTCACATCTCACTATCTCCTGGCCACATCTCTCTCAGTCATATCTCACTATCTCCTGGCCAGGTTTCTCTCAGTCATATCTCACTATCTCCCGGCCTCGTCTGTCTCAGTCCTATCTCACTATCTCCTGGTCTCATCTCTTTCAATCATATCTCACTATCTCTTTACTTTGTCTCTCTCAGT
>NC_068981.1:130067913-130070364 GCF_001194135.2 Octopus bimaculoides
CTCCTGGTCTCATCTCTTTCAATCATATCTCACTATCTCTTTACTTTGTCTCTCTCAGTCATATCTCACTCTTTCCCTGCCTCATCTATCTCGGTCCTATCTCACTATCTCCTTGTCACATTACTCTATCATATCTCACTGCCATGTTCCTCTCAGTTATATCTCACCACCACAACTCTCTTACTCACTGTCACAACTCTCTCACTCTTTTATCTCACTACTACATCTCTCTCTTTGATATCTCTCTACCACATCTCTTATTTCTCACCACTGTTTGTCATATCCATTTGCTATGACTGTTATATCTCAATATCATGTCTATCTTGTGTAATGTCCACATTCTTTTACTATATCTCACCACTACAGACTTCTATCATGTTTCTGTCACATTTTTCTCTTTCACATCTTACTGCTACATTTCGTTTTCATATCTCACTCACACAGCCATATTTCATGGCCACAGCCTTGTATCATATGTAACTGTCAGGATTTATAAATTCTTTTGGTGGATCCCTCTTCATAACACTTATTTACAGTATAGCAGAATAAGCTATTGAGAGTGCAGTACCAGAGGAAGTGATAGAATTTGAACTATAGAGCATTTGGCTGCAAGGTCAGCAACTTAAACAACCCTGCTGCAAAGAAACTGTATGCCATTGCTCGGCCTGCTAGAAATAGCAGTTAAATCTTCCTCAAATCATGCCTTACTATCTGAAAAATGAACACATTGAATAATGTACTCCTAGATACACTATTCCTGAAAG
The DNA here is from genome assembly GCF_001194135.2 of Octopus bimaculoides. NCBI lineage: Eukaryota > Metazoa > Mollusca > Cephalopoda > Octopoda > Octopodidae > Octopus > Octopus bimaculoides. The sequence goes on from NC_068981.1 coordinate 130,068,678, forward strand.
CAAGATGGGGGTAGTAACATCTGGAAAGTCTTTGATGAAAACAGATCTGTTCAATCAGGGCTGACCACAGATAAACAACAAAATAGTAACAATAACCCAGACATGAATCCACATCTTTCTAATGTTGTCTGGCTTGAAAGAAAAAAAAACTGCAGGATTTGTAACCTTTTTCTTATTACATTTCTGTTGAAATACTTTACCTTTATTTCAATTAATTTTGAAAATAATGACGGATTTAGTAAAATAACCTTACTATTGTTATTAACTTCTTTAGAATATAAATTAGCATGGAATTTTGGTGGATGCTTTAATTTAGATCACTTTGAAACAATGAAGTTTGTATCACAGCATCTGAGGCAGGTTGGTATCAAAAGGGTAGTGTTAAATTGTTAGTTAAGTTAGTCTGTTGACCACCCTAAAACAGCTACATTTGCCGGGCTATGGCTCAAGGGCAAGTATAAATATCACAGTTTCCTCTGATCTCTTTCTCATAAGTAAACTATTAAAGTTAGGTGTATAAAAAAATGTAAGGAGTGTGCATACATATTTTGTATGATTAAACTATAGCTTCATACAGTCAAATAAGTGGTTCCTAAGAGAGAGAGAGAGAGAGAGAGAGAGAGAGAGAGAGAGAGAGAAAGAGAGAGAATAAGGGGGAGAGATATTAAACTGGATGAAGGGAGTGGAGAAGGAGCAAGAGATAGATAATTTTGATCAAATGATCAGAGAATTATGCTATTAAAAAAGATGGTATAAATGGCCAACAGATTTCATATATATGAATACACACATATGTGAAACATATTGGTTAATTTGTAAGGAAAACTTAACTTATACCCATTCTGTTCTTTACATAGCATTTGTAACATACATATACATTCATGATGATATGTATATGTGTATCATTATATAATGATGATCAAAATTGTTATATGGACTGTTGGATATGTTATTCGTTTGACGTTCCGTGTGTCACTGCAGTTCGTCTGAGTTCATTGTTTCATTGTTGTTGTTCTGAATGACTGGGGTAGTAAAATGTCATTGATATATATATGGCGGACATGATTCTTGTTTATTTACAACGAACATTAGGTGAGTGCGTTCTTTGTATGTAATTGAATAATAAATGTAATAATTAAATTGTACAACTCGTTGTGTTATCTCTGCGAGTCTCACGAGAGAAATACAACAGAGTTTATTGGCGTCGCCGATAGGATACATGCTTACTTTACCGTAAACTTATTCATCGTAATAACAATAGCTGAAAAACAGACAGCAGAACTTATTAAATTGTTTAGGGAACAAATGGAAAAGCAAATGCAACAACATCAGAGAGATATGGACACTGTTAAAACTGTTTAGTGCTCGACAAGTTGAAAGCGATCCCAGTGGCTATTTTTCAGCTGCTTCGACAATGGTGTTGATTCCACCATTTGCTGCATTTGATTCAACGTCAGAACTATGGCCTGATTACTGGTCAAGATTCCGTACGTTTGTGGCTGCTAATGCTGTACCTGAACAACGCATGGCACAAGTGTTCCTGACCAATCAGACCGCTACTGTTTACAAACAACTTGCTAATCTGGCTACCCAACAAAATCCACCTAAAGATATCAACTTGACAATGGATGAAATCGTTGACTTCATGAAAGAACAGTTCGACCCAAAACTTTTCATTGTGAGAGAG
>NC_068981.1:130073859-130076202 GCF_001194135.2 Octopus bimaculoides
GATCCTGTGTATGCACTATACTATGGACCTCGCCGAGACAAAGATCCCCGATGGGAACCAGCAACCATTAAGAAGTCATTGAGTACTCGCTGCTTTAACGTGAAGGTCATACCTCATGGCCCGATGTGGAGACGACACTGGGAACAGCTGCAACCGCGGTACACAACTGAGGAAGACAATGAACCTGGTGATGCAGAAGACACTATTTCAATTTGCAACAGATCACCCGATGGAGATCTCGGAAACTGTGCCACTAACTCAAAGACTAACCAGACCCAAGACCATGTTACCCGTTCCAGAGTATGGACCAAACAACCCAAGAGTCCAAGAGAATCCGTAAAACCCAAGAGAGACTTTGCTGTTGATACTTCTTGTGTAGCATCAATTTCAGTGGGGAGGTGTTATATGGACTGTTGAATATGTTATTTGTCTGACGTTCTGTGTGTCACTGTAGTTCGTCTGAGTTCATTGTTTCATTGTTGTTGTTCTGAATGACTGGGGTAGTAAAATGTCATTGATATATATATGGCGGACATGATTCTTGTTTATTTACAACGAACATTGGGTGAGTGCGTTCTTTGTATGTAATTGAATAATAAATGTAATAATTAAATTGTACAACTCGTTGTGTTATCTCTGCGAGTCTCACGAGAGAAATACAACAAAAATAATTATATATACATATACACTAAAGAGAGAGTGATATGCAAGAAGGAAAAGAAGGAGAGATAAACAAGAGAGAGAGAGAGAGATAGAGATACAATGTGATAGAGAAGAGAGCTGGTAAATTGCTATCATTGTGATGTTCATTGGGAAGCCACAACAAAATTGGGGATATAATTTAAATATTTAATGCAGTTCACTGAAAAAGAAAAAAAAGTGGCTATCACTGTGATAAGTGAGGCAGAATCAGTAGGGTGGATAAGATACTTCTCTTTGATACATTTGATCACACTAGAAGTATTTTGAACCAAAACAGAAATTATTATAATTCAAAATGAAAGGTAAACAAATTGAAAACTAGTCCATCCAAAATAGATCTACAGATGCAATACTTGGGCACCTTGTTAAAATTGTATCAAGGTGCCACTGAGTGTTTTGGGCCTTAAAACATACAGGGGTTGAACAAAATAATGGAAACACCTAGCGTCATAGCATCATAATTTTTAAATATCTATAAAATTGTCAAAAGCTTGTGTATTTTTATGTTTTTTTATTTATTATTAGTGTTGCTTAATATGTTTTGTTAAAATTGCTGTTTCTTTTCAGATATCATCAGAAAAAGGTGATTAATATTCATTAAAATGACAGATCTAATCAGACTTTCAAAGAGGTCAAATCGTTGGTGCTCATATGGCAGGTGCTAGTGTAACAAAAACAGCTGAAATGTTTGGTGTATCAAAAAGTACTGTCTCAAAAGTAAAGACAGCCTTTGAGAAAGAGGGAAAAACCTCCTCGTTGGAACAAAACTCTGGAAGAAAACCAAAACTTTCAGATAGATAGAAACTGTTGGACTCTTCCAAGAATTGTTAAAAAGGATCACAAAAGTACAGCTCCCACAATTACTGCAGAGCTTAACGACCACTTCAAGAACCCAGTTTCCACAAAAACTGTTCTCCAGGAGGGCTTCAATCAGAAAATCACTGCTTTCAAAAACAAACATTGCAAAGCATGTAGAGTGGAGTAAAAAACCTACAGAATTGGCCCTAGAGCAGTGGAAGAATGTTATTTTCTCAGATGAGTCACCCTTTACCTTATTTCCAACCGCCAGCCAAGTATACGTGTGGAGACAGCCAAAAGCAGCATTTGACCCAGACTGCCTTCTTCCAACTGTTAAACATAGAGGAGGATCTACGATGATCTGGGGGTGGGTGGGCTATATCTTGGGAATCTGCCAGCCCAACGGTTTCCCGTCATGGCAGAATTAATAGTCAAGACTATTTAAGCATTTTATCTTATCAAATTCATCCTATGGTGACGGAATTGTTTCCAGGGGGAAATGCAACCTTTCAGGATGATAATGCACCAATTCCCACAGCTAAAGTTGTTACTGAATGGCACGAGGAACATTCTAGCGAAGTTGAACATCTTATCTGGCCACCACAATCCCCAGATCTCAATATTATTGAACATTTATGGTGCATTTTAGAAAAACAAGTAAGGAGTCGATATCCTCCACCATCATCACTACAAGAACTGGAGACTGGAGAAAAATTCCTTTGGAAACAAGTCAAACTTTATATGAGTCCATACCTCATAGAATTCAAACTGTAATTACTGCCAGAGGCGGTCCTACCCCATATTAGAATAAATTTGTTTGAAATTTTAAGGTGTTTCCCTTAT
>NC_068981.1:130076254-130078678 GCF_001194135.2 Octopus bimaculoides
CATTCCCACAGTTTAATGTAAAAACTTACATGAAATTTTTTTACAAATAATAATTCTGTGATTCAAAAATAAGATAAACAAAGTTCTTTTCTAATCTAAAATGTACTCTCTTTCATTTTCTACAATGCTCTTCCATCTATCTGGTAGACTTGCAAGGCCCATCTTCCAAAATTCACTTATCCATGACAAAAAATACTCCTCCAGTATTGTTCTGACCTCGTCTACAAAATTCATATTTTTTCCGTCCAAATGATTTTGAAGACTGCGGAATAAATGATAATCAGATGGGGCAATGTCCTACAAATATGGTGGGTGGGGCATCGTTTCCCATTCAAACTGCTCCAGCCTTTGGAATGTCATCCTTGCGGTATGTGGCCGAGCATTATCCTGATGGAAAAACACCTTTCGTTTTGAAACCAATGATGGTCATTTTTTTTCTAGCACTGACTTAGGCTGCTTGTAGTAGATCTCCTTTGTTATCATTTAGTTTGGGTTTAAAATTTCAAAGTGGACTAAACCTTTCATATCCCACCAAACAGATAAAAACAACTTTGCAGGGGGTGAAGACTTAACCTGAGGTGCCAGTATTTCTCCTCTCTTTACCCACTGTCTTTAGCGCTTGACATTTTTATAGAGAACCCATTTCTCATCACCAGTTACTATTCGGTCAAAGAAAAAGGTTCATTCATGAAACATGACAGCAAAGAAGAGCATACATTCGCTCACTCAGTGTGATTAGACTCAGAAAGTTTGTGAGGAACCCATTGACCCAATTTCCTGACTTTTCCAATGGCAAGCAGGTGTCGATGAATGGTTGAATAATCAAATCCAAGCTTCTCTGCTAGTTCCTCAATGGAATTTTGTTCCACCAGGGTTTGCAGGACATCCTTGTCGGGCTCTACAGATCTTCCACGATGAGGCTCATCTTCTAGGCTATAGTTTCTGGCTCGGAATTTCTGTTGACACTGGCTTATGCTTATTGTCCGATCCCCATATACTGCATTAATATTCCTCGCACTTTCCATTGTGTTGTTGCCTTTATTGAACTCATAAAGCAAAATATGCCGAATATTCTGCTTTGTCTCTTCCATTATAACTTTGAAAAAATAACTACTAAAATTGAACTCTTCAAAACTTGCACTAAGAATAAACACACGGTAAAATTATTACCTGCTTTTAAAGCAAGTTAATGCAGGTAGTTTATCCTGTCCCCCTCCAACTTTTAGTTCATGCAACTGAAAAAATGGCATTATTTATGGGATGACCCAAAATATGTCTATATATATATATATATATATATGTATATATATATATGTATGTATGTATATATATTATCTGAAATGTATAGTATTATATATCCATCATGTCTGATCTTACCAATTGGTTTCGCGCAAGGAATACAATGGCATGTTAGGTAATAATCCGATTATATAACCTTATGCTCATCGGAGTTAGCCAATATAGAAGGGAATATGGCAACTGCTCTCTATTTTCGTAGGTGGATTAACACAGCCTGTCAGCAGCAGCTAGATGACTCATGTGCGTTTATATATATATATATATATATATACACACACACACACACTTAAACATTAAAATAAATGTGCAAGGTTTCATTTGCAAATATTGAGTGTTACATTAAAGTAAAATCAGCAAAATGGCAAAACAAAGAAGTCCTTATGAGGTTGTTTAAGCTGCTAGAAATAGAAGCCCAACACTTCCCTCAAATCACACCATACAATCTTAAATAATGAAAAGATATATTGGATAATATAGTTATAGCTATCACTAATCTTTTACTTATTTCAGTCATTTGACTGCAGCCATACTGGGGCACCACCTTGAAATCTCAGTTGAATGTAGTGACCCCAGTACTTTTTTTTAAAGCCTGCTACTTATTCTATTGGTCTCTTTTTGCTCAGTTACAGGGACATAAACACACCAGCTTCAGTTGTCATGTAGTGGTGGGGAGACAAACATAGGCACAAAGACACACACATATACACACACAGATACATACATATACATACACACACACATACATACCCACATATATACATACATGCACACATGCACACAGAATGGGCTTCTTTCAGTTTTCATCTGCCAGATCCACTCAAAGGCTTTGGTTGGCCTGAGGTAAAAGCAGAAGACCAGAACCACGTGGTTGGGAAGCAAGCTTCTTATTTCTTTATTGCCCACAAGGGGCTACACACAGAGGGGACAAACAAGGACAGACAAAGGGATTAAGTCGATTACATCGACCCCCCAGTGCGTAACTCGTACTTAATTTATCGACCCCGGAAGGATGAAAGGCAAAGTCGACCTCGGCGGAATTTGAACTCAGAACGTAACGGCAGACGAAATACTGCTAAGCATTTCGCCCGGCGTGCTAACAATTCTGCCAGCTCACTGCCTTCTTAC
>NC_068981.1:130079733-130104336 GCF_001194135.2 Octopus bimaculoides
AAAAAAAAAAAAAAAAAAAAAATGACACATTATTAGATAATGTAGTCTGAATTAAGCTCTACTTGAAAAGCTGGGATGGTCATGGCTAGGAAGCCTTTGATTAAGTGGTTAACCTATAGTTACACAGTAACATCAGCACCACCATCATCAACAACACAAGACTACAAATCATGAAACTTTTTTTTTTTTAGTGTCTAGAAAATATCAATTTAAAACAACATTGTGTTTATTTCAGTAGGGGGGAGTGACCAATGTTAACCAACAAAATAGATCAGTAATATTACTAAAACCCAATAGTTAATTAGAAAATACAGGCAGAGATATTTCCTCTCCTCAGCTACTTCTAACAATTTATCAAATCTCATAACAATGCTTCTAATATGTTAAAGTACATGTATAACTGAAACCACCCCTTCTAATACTATCCCTAACAACTCAAAACTCACACTGTCCCTAAAAGCAACTAATTGATTAACTATCCTCTTATTCTAGCTACCTACTATGAAAATGTAAAATTGAAAGTGTAAAACAAGACAAAGGAGAGAAGGCAAGAAAGGAGAGAGGAAGAACTATTTATTAGTAAACAATTTTTTTTAAACACTGAGATATTGGTCACTCAGCCAGCTGAAAAACAAATCACAGTCACACGACATGATCTTAAAAACTCATTTGAGCAATATAGTTCTCAATATGCAAATGATATTTTCATAGTCAGAACACCATTAGTTTTATAGGACAACTTATCTGGAAATACACAGCAACAACAAAGTTTACTTCAAACCGGCAAGGGACAGCCTTGACATGGACAATTGACCAGCTAGATATAGCAGCCAAATTTCAACTTCCATCCTAAGATTTTAGGGAAAGACATTAGAAAATGTAGTCCTCTATACACACACACACAAACAGATGACATAATGTAATGTTATCCTTATTGCAATGACTAGCAGAAAACTGTGCTCCTGTCATTTTTCCTATTAATAAAGATGACATAGAATTCAGCTTAAATTTACAAGAGAAAAATTCATTAAAATTCCAGGTACACTATAATGACTTCTGCTCTTTTATTTACTATGTGTTGATTATTTATGAAATGAATAGTCAATACTGTTATAGACTATTTTGTTCAACCTGCTAAACATTAGACTCATTCTGCCTTAGACTTGTCCAAAAAAAAAAAAAAAAAAAAAGTTTACTGTAAGATGGATGTGAGACTAATTTTGTAGTGGAGTGAGTAGTAACAAATTTATTTAGGTACATATTACTGTTACTATTTTATCAACTCTGGACTGATGAAAAAAAAAAGTTACTAGATACAGTAGAGAATTTAATATTATACTAACATCCACTATTACTCTCCAACCCCTCATTATTTTGATAATGTGTACAGATATTATGAAAATAAAGAGCTTGAAATCTCAGTATCTGACACAAACATTTTCCTCTCGTATGACCAAAGTGCTAAATTGGATGCTAAGTCTTTTTGACCGGCTGACTCATGATACACAAGTTACAAACAAAAGCTGTAACTTATGTCAGCTGGTTTTATGGAAAGGACTTTTAGTCCAAATGATACTGCTGTCTTAACAGTCACAAAGCTTCATAATTAAAGGGGCATGAAAATAAGCCTCTGTAGTATTCATGATATTCTCAATGAAAAATTAGTATTTGTATTAATCAGAATACTTAACATCAGCATCTGATTTTGTGGACGAAAAACAACCTGGTTAGTCTGATTATCACATGACTACTGCAAATGCCGGCTACCTATTCTACAGTCAGGTGAACCAAAACATGTAAATTTAAGTTTCTTGTCTAGAGACATAGCAAATCTCTGGCAGTCTCATACAATTTCATAACTTGTGAGTTGTAATAAAATAGCTACATGAACATTCTTAACAGTGTTAATGATCTAAATGCAGTGGAAACTACATTTGGGAATCAAAACAAATGACAATATCTTCTCACTGTACAATATTTACTTTATCTAAAAAGTTAAAACAAATACCAACAATATTCCCTACACCTGAAAAGTAATTTCCTTTAAATGCATAGAAAAAGACAAAGGAAAAATAATTTAATTTCTCACCTGCAAACCAGTAAGATGCATCAAATTCAGAAATTGGCATGATGGAAACTGTTTGCTATGAACAAAGTAACTAAAGCTTGGCGACATAACTACCTCAAATTTATACTTATGCTATCTGTTTAAATGGTTGCTATCAGCTGAGAGAGAAAAAGAAAGAGAGAGTGAAAGAGAAAACATAAGATAGTAGTTGATCAACTCAAAACTGTACATCTACAAGTGTATTCATGTTACAGGAGAACCAGTTGTGAGAAGGTACTTAAGATAAGATGGTTTGCTTTATCAGAACAGCAGTGTGCTTGGGATTCTACAGAGAATATTCTGTTAAACTGACCAAATTAAATACATTAATCTTATTCTAAATCTTTTTTTTTTTTTAACTATTTAATTTTTTCCTAGGACTTAATACAAAGGACTGAAAACGTTTATAAGACATTAATTAGGACAGACTGAAATTTTAGATTTACCTGTATTACATTCTTGGCAACCATTAATTCTCACTCAACTTTAACCCTTTTGATACCAACCCACCTGAAGCTGTCTTGGGTCCTACGATACATAGTTCTTGTTTTAAAATTACTTTAAAACTTTCCATAAGACTTTCATGTTAATTTATCTTTCAAACACTAGTTTACTAATGACAAAGTTATTTTAATAAATTCTTTATTATTTTCCGAACTAATTGAAACAAAGACTGTATTTCAAAAGAAATATAGCAAAAAAAACAAAAAAAAAAAACACGCACACGCGCACAAAAAATACAGTGTTAATTATAATTTGTCTCTGTACAGTAAAACAGGTTGTTTCCCAGCCAAACTATAGAGATGTTGGAGAAGTATCAACTCATTCAAGCAGAAAATATCATTTAGTTCAACAAAGTTCTCATTGAAGGAAACTAAACTTCTATCATACCTAACCAATGGAATATTTTTCTCAGAAATTCGGAAACAGAATCAGTTTTAGAAAAAGTACAATGGTAGAAGTGGAATAGAGAAAACTGAATATTTTCTTTTTTACAGTTTATACTCCTATTTTTAATAGAATGTTTTCATTAAGAGGAAAATTCAAGAATAAAAATATCTTATTATTTATGCAATTCTGAGAATTTATGGATTCCTTCTACCTTACGCTGTCAAAATTTGAAAAAATATAAAATATTAGACTACCTGTGACCTATTGGGTCAACAATAGTTCAAGGTACCCGAAAAAACCATTTGTCTCAGGAACCCATGGTCTGATTTACACAAAACTTGCTTTATTCCGTTTGCACTCACATTTCAATGGTACCTTACTTTCAGAGTATTTTCTCATTATGCGCTAGTTTGGCTGTATTAAATTACATTTAAGCATGCAAGCAGGAAATCATAAAGGTACCTGAAAAAACTATATCTTGGGAACCCATTTCAGGGACACCTTACTTTCAGAGTATCTTCCCAATATGTGCTAGTTTGGCAGTATTAAAAAATAGACAAACACACATGCAAGCAAGCACGCAGACAAAACTATCCAAGTATTCACAGTAAAGGGCACTAACTCCAGGTTTCTCTGTTTAAATTTGTAGAAACAAATCCCAAAAAACCATGTATCTCAGGAATCCATGGTCTGATTTATGCGAAACTTGTTCAATTATGTTTGTATTCACATTTCAGGGGTACCTTACTTTCAGAGTATTTTCCCATTATGTGCCAGTTTGGCTTCTTAAACTACAGACAAGCACACAAGTAAGCAAGCACACAATCACAGACTTTTAGTATTATATTGATTAAAACAATAAGCATAACATTTTGAATACATTTTTTAATGCATCAATAGAAACCACAGGGTAGTTTTGGTTAAATACTTCAACATAAATTTCAGTTAAGTTATATTTCAAATTATCCCTTGTTTAAGGGAAAAGATATATAAAAAAAAAAAGTTTCTAAGGAAAACAAATGAGATTGTTTGATAGTCATGCCATTCTCAAAAGTATCTGCAAAACAAATTCAGAATCAAAATAAAATAAATTTATATACTCATAAAAATGAAAATATCAGAAATTAAGAATAAGCTACTTTCTGCAGGACACAACATTAATCAACATTTTTCTGAGAAATGCTTCTAGCAAATGTACAAAGACTAAAATTTGGGGGAGAGAGGATTATTGGAAACACTGACCCAGTTCTTGACTGGTACTTCGTTTTGCTGATTCTCAAAGAATGAAACAAAGTTGACCTCAGCAAAATTTGAACTCAGAATTTTAAAAAAGTAGAACAAATATCACAAAGTATTTTCCTGCAGTTCTAATGATTCAGGCATGACTTCTTATATTAGAATAAGACCAGATATTTTTAAAATCTAGCCCTAGTTTGGTATTTCATTTTACAGATGGTGTAAAACAAAGTTGGCTCTGATAAGATTTGAACACAAAATAACTAAAATCACTAAGTATTTTGTTCACTGCCCCATTGATTCTGCCACACACTCACCATAGGTGTCTTTTTAGTAATAATTGCTTTCTAATTTAGGTACAAAGCCAACAGTTTTGATGGAGTGGGTTAGTTGATTACATTGACCCAAGTACTTGACTAGTACCTAATTTTATTGAAGCTGAAACAATAAAAAGGTGGAATTGACTTTTGCAGAATTTGAACTCGAGACACTAGAGTTGTAACTAAATACCTCAAGGCATTTTGTCCAATACTCTACCAATTCTGCCAATCCACTGCCTATGAATAAATAGTTGTTCCTAATTTAGGCACAAGGCCAGCAATTTTGCAGGGAGGCATCTAATTGGTTATATTAACTCCAGTACTTGACTGGTACTTTATTTTATTGACCCTGAAAGAATGAAAGGCAAAGTTGGCCTTGGCAGGATTTGAACTTGCAATGTAAAGAGCTGTGACTAAATACTGTAGATGTGGTTGCATTAAGAAGCTTGTTTCCAGTCACTTGGTTCCAGGTTCAGTCCCTCTGCAAGACATCTTGAGAAAATGTCTTCTACTATAGCCGTGGGTTGACCAAAGCCTTGTGAGCAGATTTGGTAGACAGAAACTGAAAAAAGTCTGTTGTGTGTGTGTCTCCTTGTCTCAATATCACGAGATTGTTGTAAATGAGTGTCTCTGTTATACAAGCAGTGTCTTATTTCCAATCTTCCACGAAAACATGCCCAGCTATGAGGAAATATTACCTTATTTGGAAACCGGTGAGGATTGGGGGTTAAGAAGGGCATCAGGCTATAAAATATCTGCTTCAACAAATTCTATCTGACCCAAGAAAGGTTGGAAAAGTGGACATTAAAATGATGATGATAATTTTGCTTGAAATTTATGTATTTTGCCTATTCACTGACCTTCATTTCTTTATAATAATGATTTCCTATAACATATACAAAACCACAGATTTGCAGAGGTGGAATATAATCAGCTGAATAAACTATAACATGCTAGTCATAGTGATTTTGGAAGATTGAAAAGCTAAATGAACACCAGCTAGGGTATCATCCATGAAGATTAGCAATGGAGAATGAATTACTGAAAATGCAATTCTCTATTAAAAATGAATGGTGTAGTTGTGTGTGTGAGTTGTTCAATATACATAGTAATGAAATTAACCTTCCTCATTCAATAAGTTTTGTGATATCTGATGTGATTGGTTTCAGAATTTGGTACAAGGCCAGCAAGTTTGGGGGAGGGGGTAAGTTGATTATATCGACACCAGTCCTCAACTGGTACTGATTTTATCAACCCCAAAAAGATGAAAGGCTGAGTTGACCTTGGCAGAATTTGAACTCGGAACTAGAGACAGAGGAAATTCCACTAAGCATTTTGCCTGGCATGCTCATGATTTAGCCTACTTACTGCCTTAATACATTATGATATTGTAATATTTTTACATACATAACCAGAGGCCTGTCTTTGGCTATCTTCAAGTAAACTTTGAACTCAGAAATATGTAAATAAATACTGTCATTTCTGCTAAACTACCATCCTAAAATTGTTATCAATTTACAACACACATACACACAGCCCTAGACATTGCTAGCAAGAAAGAGAATTTTACTTTTTACTTGTTTCTGTCACTGTACTGGCCATGCTGGGGTGCTACCTTGAAAGGTCTTAGTCAAACAAAGCACCCCCAAGATTTACTTTTATTTTTCTGTATTTATTCTATTGGTTTCTTTTGCTGAATGCTAAGTTACAAGGATGTAAACAAACCAACACTGATTGTCAGGCAGTGGAATGGACAGACACAAACACACAAATATACGACAAGCTTGGTTTTCAGTTTTGATTGACCAAACCAACTTAAAAAGCTGTGGTTTGCCTGGGGTTGTAGTGGAAGACAGCCATGATTCTAGTTCCTTCCCTCCCAGAATATCGATCCCCTGGAATTTCCTCCCTGCTCTTGTTTTTAACGCAGGCATTGATTTTACAGATGATTAAGTCAAACATCAACTACATAAATATCACCAGTCTGCAAAGATCATGGGACTAGCCACCGGTTACCTGACTTAATCATTAAAAAAATATAACACAAAGTATATTCAAATACCATAGAAACTTTCAAATTGAAAATCTTAACTCCATTTTTGCATGCAGACACACCCATCCATTCGCAAACTTCAAACATAACTAAAGCTTGGCTTTTATTATAATGGAAGGACCAAAGAGAGGTTTTGGGCAGAAATAGTTGAGTAACAGGCAAAATACCTAGCCACATTTAATAACAACCCTTTATATTCTAAGTTCAAATCCCTTTGAGGTCAACTTTCACTTTCATTCTTCCAAGATTGGTAAAATAAGTACAATTACTGGAGTTCATATCCTTGACAACTAGCACCGCCATCAAAATTCGATTCCTTATGCCTATGTTAGAAACCATAATCAGGAATGTATCAAATTGTTTCACCAAGTCCAGCAGTTTAATGAATGAACTACTTTCACTCATGACATAAGAACCACATGTTCCTTGACAAAATGATTAGCCCATTTGGCTCAAATAAAAACTGACTGTTTTTTAACCCAGACCAGTCTTGATCAAGCCATGATCATCCTATCTCTTGTTTAGCCTACCTAATATATCTAAGATTAGATTATACAATCTATTCTTCTTTCTTTCTTTAAGAGAGTTGGGTGGGAATAAATGAAATTTTAATACTGAGTAGTATGAAGGAATCATACTGTGGTTGAGCAACCAAAGTATGATTCCCTCATTGGTTTGTATATCAGATACTGACAGATACAAAAATTAGATACTAAATTGAAAACAATGAAATAAGATAATCAACTTCTATGGATCTTTGTTCTCAGTCCTATTCCTGCCTTAGCTAATAGAGTTGGATAAAATAAAAACTGTTAACTCATATTCCCAACATTATCTTCCATTTCCATTAGAAGTTGTCTGTAACATAAGAGAAACTATTTCAGTCTATTTTTACTAGTGTTAACAGCTTGATAGATGACAATTGTCACTCAACCATCACAAGGTCCCTTTCTTGTTGTAGTGTGGTGGTTTGTGAGTTTCAGTGACCCTGAAAGCTACACCATCAGAGCTCAAGCTGTTGATGGGGCCTCCTTTGATGAAAAATGCCCAGAGCCGAGAAAAGGGGAGAAAAGTTGTTGATGGTCTATGTTCCATAGGAAGTAAAGTGCTTAAGTAAGTCAATGTTAACTGGGAAATAAAGTATACTGTTGGTCAAAATGTTGCAGGAAAAAGTATAACTGCATAAATTACTTCTAACAATAATTCAATAAACCACTCTGATAGGAAATAACAATGCCATTCTTGCTGTGGCAATCTAGTCAATATATTTTTAATGTGTAAAGAATATTACAATGCATTTGAAATGTATAGCAATATCAATATATATTCTTTTACTTGTTGCAGTCATTAGACTGCAGACATCCGAGGGCACCATTTTGAAGGGTCTTTAGTTGATATAATCAGCTCAAGTACTTATTTTTAAATCTGTTACTACTTTTAACAATTTCTATTTATTGTACAACTAAGTAACAGGACATAAGAAGAGAAAGGATATACACCTCTTTCTTTTTCTCAAGTGGTTTCAAAGATACACAAACACATACACACATTGTAGGCTTCTGCACAGGTTTCCATCTACTAATTTTGCATTTCACTCAGAAGGTATTAGTTTTCTCATGGTAACAATAGAGGACAGTTGCTCATGGTGTCATGCAGTTGGACTGAGCCTGAGATCTTCTAGTTGTGAAGTGAACATCTTTACCCTTAAGCATTTAATGTGGCTGTATCCAGCCCAAATATTGTATCTGTTTTATGTTAAAACTGATCAGATCCAATCTCTCAGACCTACCCTATAATGTCATTCTAAAAATATACAAGCAGATAATGAAGCTACCAGATAATGTGTGACTAATTCAAAACAATGTGAATAAATAAGCAGTACATTTGACAAAGAAATCTGAATGCTAAAGGGTTAACCATACCTATTCCTGTATATACGATATATGAAGTATTAGAATTACCTTCCTCCCACACTTTTCTAATTTTTAATTTATTTAGAAGAATTTTCTGTATTTTCCACAGATTTCTGTGTTTTAAACGTTAGAGATTACTATCATCATCATTTAATGTCCACTTTTCCATGTTCACTTGGATCAGACGAAATTTGTTGAAGCAGATTGTATTGTCTACAGCCAGACACCATTCCTCACCAACTTTCCCCTGTTTCCAAATAAGGTAATATTTCCCAGACATGTCACATGTTTCAGAAGATTGGAAATGATACTGCTTGCATGACAGTGACACATCTATCATGTTATGTCAGGGCAAGGAGACAGTAACACACACACACACACACACACACACACACATATAAAGACAAGTTATAGATAATGGTCATTACATATTTGTAATGATCAATTATTTTTCACTTGTCTTATATATCCAGTTTGTCTGGAGTGCATCCCCGGATTTACAATATAGAATTATGATAAACCATAACCTTGGATCCTCCCATAAGAATTGGAGTTCTTCACTAATCTAAACAGTATTGTTAGCCTGGTGTGTCAAAAGAGAGCTTATGAAGTAGTTTACTCAGATTGATAATCCCTCACTATCAGCTCTCTCTCTCTTGTTCTCTCACTGCATGTCATCATCATCATTTAACGTCAGTTGTCCATGCTGGCATAGGTTGGGCAGTTTGACCAGGGCTGGCAAGCTGGAAGGCTGCATCAGACTCCAGTCTGATTTGGCATGGTTTCTACAGTTGGATGCCCTTCCTAATGCCAACCATTCCAAGAGTGTAATGGGTGCTTTTGCATGCCACCAGCATGAGTGCCATTTGTGTAACACTGGTATCTGTCACAACTGTGATTTTGCTTGGCTTGATGGGTCTTCATCTCAAGCACAACATACTGCCAAAGGTCTTGGTTATTGCCTGCATGAAGCCCAACACTTGAAAGAATCTCAGCCACTTTACCTCTGTGAAGTCCAACGCTAGAAAAGAGTGCAGCCACTTTGCCTCCATGAAGTCCAATGCTCAAAAGGTGTTTTTTTACATGCCACCAGCATGGGTACCAGTTACATGACACCATCATCAGCCATGATTATGATTTGACTTGACTTGACAAGTCTTATCAAGCACAGCATATTGCCAAATGTCTCAGTTGCTAGTCATTGCCTCTGTGAGGCTCAAAGTTTGAAGATCATGCTTCACTACCTTGTCCCATGTCTTCCTGGGTTTACCTCTACCACAGGTTCCCTCCACAGAATTTGGTACTTCTTTACATAGCTGTCTTTGTCTATACACATCACATTACCATACCAGCGCAGTTGTCTCTCTCACACACCACATCTGATGCTTCTTATGCCCAACTTTTCTCTCAAGATGCTTACACTCTGTTGAACATGCACACTGACATTGCACATTCAG
Organism: Octopus bimaculoides; assembly: GCF_001194135.2. NCBI lineage: Eukaryota > Metazoa > Mollusca > Cephalopoda > Octopoda > Octopodidae > Octopus > Octopus bimaculoides. Next base: position 130,089,711 of record NC_068981.1, read on the forward strand.
CGAAGCATACTGGCTTCATTTCTTTCAAAGCCTACACATGTCCTTGGCTGTCACAGCCCATGTTTCACGGCCATGTAGCATAGCTGTTTGTACACAGGCATCATAAAATCTACCTTTCACTCTGAAGAAGCCTTTTGTTGCCAGCAGAAGTAGGGGCTCTCTGGACTTTGCCCAGCCTAATCTTATTCTCACAGGTACACTCTCAGAGCATCCTCCTCCGCTACTAACTTGGTCACCTAGAAAATGGAAGTTATCTACTACCTCTAGCTTATCCCCCTGGCAGTTGATGGAGTCTATTTTCTGTACATTTTTGGTGTTTACTGTACCTGTGCATCTTCCACATACAAAAGCACATGCACACACACACACACACACACACACACACACAACAGGCTTCTTTCAGTTTCTGTCTACCAGATCCACTCACAAGGCTTTGGTCAGCCTGAGGCAGTAGAAGATGACACTTGCCTAAGGTGCCAAACAGTGGAACTGAACCTGGAACCATATGGTTGAGAAGCAAGCTTCTTACCACACAGCCACACCTGTAAAACATGACAGAGCAAGCAACAAAATACAAATTCTGTTGATGACAAACCTATTGTATTAACTCTTCAGAGTTTAATAATAAGGACAGGATGACATATTAAATACGTGGGAAGGTGAGGGAAGAGAGAGATTGAGTGAGTGTGTGTGTGTATGCGTGTGCATATGTGTGTGTATTACAAACACACAGTTATCTGAGGATGATAACATTCACATAGCAATATGATGCCAGAGGCATATTTTAATCTTACAACATTGACACATCAGCCAATAATACTGCAGAACAGTGCTTGAAAACAGATTTGAATAGTCAATACCATTTAAGGAAAACAGTAACAGCCAATTCTGACAACTCTCAGCACCAGTCAATTCTGTCAGGTAACACACAACATTAACCAATTCTGCCCCACAACACTAGCCAACTCTGACCCACAACAAACAATGCCAGCCAATTCTGAATCATAACATGCAATACCAGCCAATTCTGTCCAGCAGCACACAGCATTAGCCAATTTTGCCCCACAATAAACAATGCTAGCTAATTCTGAATTACAACACCAAGTATTTCTGCTCCACAACACTAGCCAATTCTGTTCTACAATGCCAACTAATTCTACCCAACAACACACAACACCAGCCAATACTACCCCACAACATGAACCAATTCTGATGTACAACAAACAATACCAGCCAATTTTGAATCACAACACACTTTGCCAACCAATTCTGTCCCACAACGTGCACTAGCAACCAATTCTGTTCCACAGCAACAACTAATTCTGTCCCAAAACATACCAGCCAATTTTGTCCAACAGCACACATCACTAATCTATTTAGTCCCACAAAATCAGTGAATCCTATCAAACAACACAACAGCCAGTTCTACCCCACCATAACAGCCAATTCTGCCTCAAAACACAATGGCAGCCAATTCTGCCCCACAACAACAATCAATACTGCCCCACAACACACAAGGGCAGCCAATTTTTCCCCACAACAGCATCCAAATTCTGCTGACAAACCAGTAGCTAATTCTGTCACAAAAACCAATAGCTGCTAATTCTAAAAACATCTAAGCCTATCAAATAACAGTATCAATACAAGTTGCCTGAACCTATGTGAGAACATCTATGCAGTGTGTTGTCCGGCTAGAAACAGCAAGCAAATCACATATAAAAAGAAGGAAAGATACAGTAGATAATGTAGTCCTAGATATATACAAGAACAAGTTGGTTATTGTTGGGACCCCTTTGACCATTCATAGGCCTGCTAAATCAGCAGTGATTTACAGTAAAAATAACCCCAAAAACAAACTAACATACAAATTAGTTTTAAAAAATAATTAAATATCTTTTAAAAAAACTATTAAAAGAAAGCAATTTAAAATAATAGTAAGTCTTGCACTCAATTAAATGAAATAGTTTACAATAAAAGATCATAGATTTATATTGTTAATGAGATTTGTTGGTTATCAAAGAGATAATAGAAGTAGTTTTATCAGAGATAGCTATTAAATGAAAAAGAATCACTTTGTTTTATAAATAAAATAAAATCATTTGATCAAGTGTGTACAGGTAATTACCTGATCGTTTTAGCACAGTTAGACAATTATCAATAAAATAACATATATATGTGTGCGTGTATGAATGTATGTTTTATGTCAAGTGGTTGGTGATGAAGGTGGTGGTTCTTGTTGACTCAGTCTAGCTGAAGATTAAGCTTTAACATATGTGTATATGTGTGCGTATACACGTGTGAGTGCGTATATTTTATGTCAAGTGTTTTGCGTTGTTGCTACTCAGACTAGTAGAAGATTAAGCTATGACTATAGCAATTCACCAATCCTCAAATTGATTGGAGTGTTGGAGTTGGTACAGAAGGTGGGAAGGGTGTTCTATGAGGCTGATGCTTTTTCAGTTACCAAATTTGGTGTCTTGTATTTCTGAATTTAAATCATTGGCCTTCACGGGTCATACCTACAAGTGTTGGTAATTATGAACCTCCACACACTTCCGTCCTATGCACAACTTGATGCATTATTGGGCCTGTTATTCTGAAGCCAGCTGGTAAGGCCATCTAGTATCATCTCTCTAACTTCCCTACCTTTTTTTAGTTTTTAGTTTTCCTTAGCTGTCACAGCTCAAAGCTTGAGCTCAGAATTTAAAGAACTAAAATAGACACCACAAGACATCTCATCCGATTTTCTTATTTTTCATATAATTAATTATGACTTTCCAGCCCTGTCTGTGTATCTACCATTGGCACAAGGCCAGCAATTCAGTTAAGTGGGTTGGTCAATTACCTTGACTCCAGTGCTTGACTGGTACCTATTTAACTGGTCCCGCAAGGATGAAAGGCTCAGTCAACCTTGGTGGAATTTGAATTCATTTTATCTTGAGTACTAACAGTTCTGCCAGCTTGTCACCTTTGATTATTCTAATGTTACTGTTGTTACCTTTCTTGTTTCAGTCATTAGACTGCGGCCATGCCAAGGCACCAATTTGAAGAATATTTAGTCAAATGAATTGACCTCAGTACTTATTTTTTCTTTTTGTAAAGCCTGGTACTTATCTACCAGTTTCTTTTGCTGAACCACTAAGTTACAGGGATGTAAAACACACCGACATCAATCGTCAAACAGTGGTGGGGACAAACAAACACACAAAGACAGACACGCACATTATATATATGCACACACACACACACACACACACACACACACACACAATGGGCTTCTTTCAGTTTCTTCCAACCAAATTCACTCACAAGGCTTTGACCAGCCCAAGGTTATTGAAGAAAACACTTGCCCAAAGTCCCACATGGTGGGACTGAACCCAGGACCATGTGGTTGGGAAGTAAACTTGATACCACACAGCCACAAATTTTCAGACCAACAAGCAAGCTTCATAAAAACAAAACAAGAGGTTAATTTCTTGATAAGTTAAAACTACAAACTGAATGAGTTGCTTTCAGCTCATTTACATTGCAAATATTTCCACTCTTTTTTAAAGATTTATGTCAGTCTCATTTCATTCTGTCATAAAATTTTGGTAGTGTGTCTCAATAAGAAATCCAATTTAGGAATGCTATTTAAATGATAACTATAAAAGATTTATGCCAAAACCTGATCCATTTTTTTCTGGAATTGCATAAACATCCATTCCACTGTGTTGTAGAGAAAGAAAAAAAAACTAATGATAAACTGCAAAGAAACACTTCGGTATGATCGTTTTAATATCCACTTTTCCATGCTTGCATGGGTCAGATGGAATTTACTGAGGCAGATTTTCTATGGCTGGATAGTCTTTGTCATCAACACCCTCATCAGTTTCCAAATAAGGTAAAATTTCCCCGTAACCAGACATGTTTTTGCAGAATATTGGAAATGAATGACACTGTTTGTATGACAGTGACACACATTTATAACATGTCAAAGCAAGGAGACAGGGTTCCACACTGTGGGATTGAACTCAAAACCATATGGTTGGAAAGGAAACTTCTCCACCACACAACCACGAGAAAACACTATCTTTTATGCTCTATTACAAGAATAAGTTTTCCATGTTAATTATAATAATGTATTGGCAGAATCATTAATACTTTGCGGGTTTGTTCCAGCTGTCTGTGCTTCAAGTTCAAATCCTATCAAGGTCAACTTACCTATTCATCCTTGCAGAGCAGATAAATAGAGTGCTAGTCCAGGGTTGAGGATTAATTGTATTGTTAGTATACCTTGTATTATCTCTACTGGCTCTTTGCATTCTGAGTTCAAACTGTGATCACAATTAATTATGAAAGCTACAATGGGTAGAGGAAGATTATGGTTGTAGGTTACTGGAGTTGAACAATAATAATGCTAATTATGTTAATTTATTTATTCTATAAACAGTTCTACTTTTCTATGCCCTCCAGTGTATACCCTTGTATGTTTACTTTGTGGCTCTCTCAACACTAGTTTGGCAAATATGAAGACCATGCTGCTCTTGTCTCTCATATATGCCAAAATCAAATCTTTATAGCAAAATTAGTCATCTACTAATATTGTTTTTTTTTTTCTCTTCCTTGTGAACATCATTTTAATGTCTGCTTTCTCCATGCTGGCACCAAATGGGCAAAACTTTATGAGGCAATATTCTATCAGTGAATGCCTTTACTTGAAAACAGTTAATATTTGATTATAGAAAAGTATTTGCATTTCACTGATCTTCTCATATCAAAATCAATGAAATCACCAAGCTACAAAATGTGTTTAAAAATGTAAAAGTCACTATCACCTACAACAGTGTCAATGTGAAAACAAGCAGAAATAGACTTACGTACACACAGATACTAGTCAGTCGATCCAGTAGGTGGAGCCTCACTTCAATGATGGGAGCTGATGTGCTGTAAAGTCATTGAGAGGAAGGCCACAAAACAGAGCCTGTTTTCTTCTGATAACTCCTGAAACTTACAGACATCTGGTATGCAAAGCTTTTGATTAGCATCAATTGCACAAGCAAGCTATATATGCATGAATGTGCACTAGCATAGCTAGAGTGTGTGCTGCTCGGGGCAGCCCTTTAGTTTGCTGCCTCCGGACCCTACAAAAAACATATTGCCTACAGCAGACCCCAAAGTGGAGCCCCTTTAAAAGTGCTGCCCAGGGCAAACTGCCCCCTACCCCCCTGCTATGCTAGTGTGCATGTGCACGCACACACACACATATATTCTTTTACATTTTTTTCCAGTCACTGGACTGCAGCTATGCTGAGGCACTTCTTAGTCAATGAAATTTACCCCACATTATATTTTCTAAATTTGACATTTATAATACCAGTCTCTTATCAGCTATTTTAAAATTATTTCAGTAGAAACAAATACACACACACACATTTGTTCATTTCTTATTACATCATTTTACAGCTACATGCCTTTCCTGTCACTCTAGTAACCCTTTTGTTACCAAAATCCTGTTGAAATACACTGCTTTTGTTTCAATTGATTTTGATGATAATGAAGAATTTGGTAAGATAATTATCATTATTAAGCTGATGTTTGGAACAAAAATTAACATGAGATTTTACTAGAAGGTTTTAATTTAGCTCACTTTAAAGCAAGAAGTTTGTATCACAGAATCAAGGGTGGCCTAAAGAGGGTCAGTATCAAAAGGGTTAAAATAAGAAATATCTCATTCTACATGTCTTTGAAGGAGAAAAACCTCCAGATCACCTGTTCACAGGAGGAAATGACAGCAACATCACCACCTGTAACAGTGCTTCTTGTAGAGTGTAAGCAAAGATTCACACACACACACAAAATAGTAGGCTTCTTTCAGTTTCTGTCCATCAGATCCACTCAAGGTGCTGTGTAGTGGGACTGGACCTGAAACCACATGTACCTATCAACATTTTTAATGAAGAGTACATTAACTAGTTAAAAATAAAAATGTATAGTGAAAAGAGCAGGGAATAACATCAGTCAATGACAAATGCTATTTTTAAATTTTCAGCAAATGTGGGCAACAATGTCATATGTTTCATATTTATTATGACTTCATTAAAAAGCAAAACATTCATTGAACTTAAGTAGTGATGAAAAAACTAGGGAACCAAATTACTCTTAACTCACACATTACTGCCTTCAGAAGACACTTTGGAGAATGTGTCTACCTCTAAAAAGAGGAGATGGCCATGGCTGAAATACCTTTGATCATAGACATGCTTGATCAGGGCTGACAACAATTGTAAATGTATGTATGATTGATCAGAAACTGTACATCACAAAGTAAAGGATGAAGATCCCCTTCAATTATAAATGATCACGAGATTGCACCTAGAAAGTTTCCCTCCAAAGCACATTCAGGCAAGGTTGTTTATGGAAAACCAACAGTTGTCTGTGCATACCAGCCTCCCGTCTCCATGCTACCAATGTATCCAAGGGAAAGGCAAAGGCTAATACAGCTTGGCACCAGTGACATCACAACTCATTTCCACAGTTGAGTGAACTGGAGCAATGTGAAATACAGCGTCTTGCTCAAGAACACAACACACACCCCAGTCCAGGAATTGAACTCACTACCTTATGATTGTGAGTGATGTTCTAAGCACTGAGTCCTGCACCACACATTAATAGGTTGTTTGTCATACTGAGAATTAGTTTCTTGGCTGTTTAACCCCTTTGATACCAACCCACCTGGGACCACCTTTGGTTCTAAGATGCTTAATTCCTGTTTAAAGATGATCCCAATTAAAACTTTCTGTTAAAATTTCAAGTAAATTTATGTTCCAAACAACAGCTTAATAATAACAAATTTATTTTACAAAATTCTTCATTATTTTCAAAATCAAATAAAACAAAGACAATATATTTCAACAGAAATATGATAACAAAATAGTTAAACAACAGGACGGAAGTGTGACAGAAACTGAAGTGGTAAGTAAATGATTTATGGTGTTTAAATAGATTTCTTTACATTCTGAACTGAAATTATAACTTTTCTGGTATCAAATAATTATGACAGCAAGTAAATACTGGGATTTATTCATTTTGCTAGATCTCACACCTAGAATGTTTGACCGTGTGCAGTGTTTCTCAACCACTTCCTGTCTGTGAACCTCTTTGATTCCTATTTTTACTCTGCTGGACCTTCAATAGCCATTTGCCATATATTTTAAGAAAAGGCCTACTCTATTTTCATAATTAAATACTATTAAGAATTATTTAAAAAAAATAAAGATATTGTGTGTGTAGAAGTATAACCAGTTTATTGCCCATAAATTTCATCAACAAAATCTTATGTGGTCTACCAAGGGCCATATGGACCCTGACCTAGTGAGAAAACATTGTTTAACCCATTACCTCCCATAATTCTATTAACTGGAATTTTTTTAATGAAATTTTGATTTCTAGCATAAAACAGCCTTAGAAACACGCTGGAATGATCAAAATAACATTTCAAAATAATATTTTAAATAGAAATAAGCGAGATATTGGGTGAAAAATTAGCAAACCTCATTTGAATATCAGAAATATACCTAGTAGATGTAGCAAAAAGGTTAGATATGTGTAAATATTGACAGATAATTACGAAATTTGTAATTTTTAAGTGATCTCATAATAAGATCACTGGTAGGTAATGGGTTAAGGTGAGCCAATGAATGAGCCATGATATAGTCAATTTAGTAGAAATAGTAGTTAAATCTCCCTCAAATCACATCCTACTGTCTTAAAAGCTCAACAGATACCTTGGATAATCTAGTCCTAGATGTATTATAACTGAAAAACAAAGATAGTATTATGACTAGAATAGTTTTGATTGTAGGTCTGTTTAATCAAGGTTAGCATAGAATAATTATTGCTTAAGAGGATGAATAATTGGAATAAAAGAAAGAATAAATTTCTTTTATTAAGTGAAATAATTAGGTAATATCATAATGGTTAGTCCACATTACTCTGTAAGGAACATAGGGCCAGTTTCCCAGGTGTATATATTTCTCCCTGGACGAGAGGCTAGTCTATTGCAAGATTACTCATTTTTACCAGTTGGGTGGACTGGAACAACGGGAAATGAAATGTTTTGCTCAAGATATCAAATCATCACTTTTTAAACTACCATAGCACTTAAAACATATTCACACCATATATACACCAGCGTTATTAATATGGCAACATGTGGCTTAGTGGTTCAAGTGCTGCACTAAAGATTATGATTTCAGTTCCTGGACCAGGCAATGTATTGTGTTGTTAAGCAAGATACTTCATTTCACATTGTTCCAGTCTGCTCAGCTGGCAAAAATGAGTAATTATGCAATGGACCAGTGTCCAATCAAGGAAAGGAGGGGTATATATGCCACAGAATCTGGGAAACCAGCTTTATGAACCTATGGCTCAAGGACCTTTGGTCCATTTAAAAAAAAAATTTTTTATCGTTATAATGAATGCAGTCATTAAAAAGTGATGAATTTAATGCATTCAAGATTTCACAGCTCTAGTTCACTCCTTGGTCGGCCTATGAATTTTTCAGCCCACCCTTGTATGTACCTGAGTAACAAATGAAATTTGTAATCAACTGTCCCCCTCTCACAAAGTTTCAGCTCTTGTGATGGAAGCTTTGATGGAAGGAGACAGTTGATTACATCTACCCCAGTGCTCAACTGATACTTATTTCATTGACCCCCAAAAGGATGACAGGCAAAGTCGACATCGGTGGAATTTGAACTCAAAACAGAGACAGATGAAATGCCGCTAAGCATTTTGTCAAGCATGCTACCCAGCTAGCTCAGTCAGTAAAGCACAATGTAAGATTCTCTTTCTTCCTTTTAATGACAATTAACTAACACCAATTCTATTGGCATAATGAAGGTTTCTGCTTGGTGGGCACCATATCTTCTGACACCAGATCAAAAGCACACCAGGTTGATCACATCACAGAAAAATTTGACATTTTTTGAGGCAGATCCAGCTGGTTTCCTTGAAAATTTTCTAAGACAAGATGAATGTTAGTTTCATCACTTTGAGCCAGAAACAAAGAGACAATCCATGCAGTGGAAACACCCATCTTTGCCTGCTGCAAAGAAGGTCAAGGTCGTTTCATGTGCAGGGAATGTGATGGCCTCAGCTTTTGGGATGCAAAAGGCAGTGTTTGACCATTTTCAAAAGGGCTGGCCATCAATGGAGAGTACTGTACCAACTCAGGCATTTACGAAAGGCTATCAAGACCAAATGCCCAGGAAAACTGATGAATGGAGTCTTGTCTCATCAGCACAATGTTCCAGTACACAAGTCTTTGGTTTCAAAGGCTGCTGTGCAAGACTGTGGATTTAAACTGGTTGATCATTATCTCTATTCTCTTGATTTGATCCCATCTGACTTATCTGCTCCCCAACATGCAAAAACACTTGGCTGCATCAATATCACAGTCATGATAATGTCATGTCTACTGTTGATGACTATTTTGACCAACATGATAAAGGCTTCTTCAGCAATGGAATCCAAACACTGCAACACCGATGGAAGAAGTGTGTGGGCTGCAAGGATACTATATTGAAAAATAAACCTCATTTAGTCATATTCCATGAAAGTATCTTGGTCAACCTATGAACTTTTCATATTTATCGATTACTTTCATCACCTCTATTGTATCCACCAATTCCTCACTCCTTCCTCACTAGCCACAATATCCAGGCCTTTGTTCCCAGAATGTTGACTGTCCTGAAATTCCCTTTCTGCATATCCTGCAGTTGTCTATTTGCAACAGTTTAGGTGGAACATTAACATCTGTCTTGTATGAGTCCATGCAAAGGTCATGGGCACAGCCTTTTCTCTTAACCAAACATAGGAAAAAAATGGGGTATGGTTTGAGGGAAATTTTATTGATATTTCTAGCAGGTCAAGTGACCACAGGGTAGTGGTCATAAACTTTCTTCCACCAAGTATCTATTTTTATTTAAATTTTTCTACAGACTTCACCAAGCTTTTGAAAGGTCTACCAACTCAATAAGCCAATTCTTAACAATAAGTTTGGTTTCTGCTTCATCTCTCAAATACAAAGATATATGCAACTGAATGTAACAGTAATTATATGTAACAGTAATTATAAAGCAGTCTTTTAAAATTTTGAACACATCTTATGGACCCCAAGTAGAGAACCACTGATTTAGGGGTTCTATTTTTGACTTGTAATCCCCACTACTGCAACATGTTCATAAGTGTTTTGTTAAAGATGACTGTTTCATTATACAAGGGAAACAATCCAACCCTTTCAGTTTCATTTACAGTATTATATTACACCTTGATTATTAAAGAAAATGTAAACTGACTATCCTTGTCAAATAAAGATACTAATGGGTAAGTTTCACAATGGACTTTGCTGATAACCAGTTATATGCTGTATGTCATAACAGGAATTTGGCATAACCCTTTAGCATTCAGATTTCTTTGTCAATGTATTGCTTATTTTCATTCAAATTGTTTTGAATTAATCATGCATTGTCTTCTAGCTTCAAGATTTCAATGACATGTTTGTATATTTTCAGAATGACTTTGTACGGTAGGTGTGATTCATGGGTTTGACAAATGTCTCAATACATTTGTTTAACCCATGTTTAACCTGATAAAAAAAAAAACTGATGTAAAAATTCATGGACTTAACTATAATTGTAATAAACTTAACAGATTTCTGTCAAGAAGACATCTAAAACTAACATGATGCCAATAAGTTGCCATTGTTTCCAGTCTTTAAAAGTAGTTTAAGTTTTCTAAGTCTAGAAACAGTTGAACAGGTAGCCTTGTGTAAACTGAATTGGTTATAAAATACTTAACCCTCCTACTACTACCAAAAGTCCACAGGAAAGACTCTTCATAAGCCAACATGGAAGCATCTTTGTAGTCACTCAACCTGCAGTCTTCATAATCAAGACAACAACTAATGCATGGAATTACTCACCAAAATATTCCAAACCTCTAACCCCTGGGTGTACTGTCTTCTTACTCTACTTTAGAGCTATGACATTAATCTCTGCTTCTCAGATCTGGTTGATCTTATACCACTTCCACTCAGGTACTTCCAATTCATTTACCTCTGCCTTTCTCATCCTCCATATTCTGACCTCTTCACAAATGTCACTAGCCATTTTGCCTAGTTCTTTTTATTCCCAGAACATCAACCTTTTGAAATATCTTCCCAACATTTGTTTTTCTTTTCTTTTTCATTTTTTTTTTTTAAATTTTTTTTCTCTGCTGTTACCTACATGCAACTGTTCAAGAGGAACATAAACTAGATTTATCTCGCTGGTCTCAGAAGGCCTATGAAGTTTGTGAAAACTGCTCCTTCTTCCAGACAAACCAATTAATTACAAAAAATTTGAAAGAAAGAGAAATAATGAGGAAAATATTGACAGAAATGGTTGAGTGTTAAACCAAATATCTTAGCATTGCGATATAAGTGTAATCCATAGCCCAGCTTGACATCACCATCTGGTACGACGGGTGCCTTTAGTGGAGTGTGTTCTGTTGCAAACTTTCAGGTCAGGTTTCTGGTTTGGTACTTTCCTCTTTCCCACCCACCAGTCTCAAAGGACCTTCCCTCCTGACTAAAAGAGTTAAGAAAAAAAAAATGAAATATTGTCATTTCATTCCTTTGTAGTCTGAATTCAAAATCTTACCAATCTTTTGCATGTAGCCTACCAAATGGTCAATAGACTCAGCATCAGAAATATACTGAGGTTGATTCTGTTGACCACATCTCATGCCTAAGGAAAATAAGTCAATATCCTCCCCCACCCCCACCACACACAGAGTTTCTGGTGGTTGTTGTTTAACCTCAGGTCTGCCATCATCAAGCAGGTCTATGATCAAAGGCATTCCATCCATGGCCACTTTAGAATTATGTAGGACTACGTTCATCACTGTCTTATTCTAAAGACAAAAGTGTGTGTTTTAAGGGAAATTTGGTTGCTAGTTCTAGCAGGTTAGCAATTACATATCTTTTAGTTTGTTACCTCAGTTCATCCAACCTTAAATTGTTTCTCTTTGAAACAACAGTTTCTTATTTATGAAATGCTTTGGAAATTTGACCCAACATAACATTAGTATAAACAACTTTTCCCAAAGACTAATAAGTATTCTTTAACTAGGTAAACTGAGACATATACAATCTGTTTTGTCTATGGAGAGGAAAAAATACTTTGGCGAGATTAACTCAAGATCCACAAGTTAACAGTATGCTGCCTCATCCTCTAAGCCATATCTAATTGTTATCAAATGGATACTAGTATGGCAGTGTGTCTTATATGTTCACTTTGCGACTACATGGTTCCATGTTAGAACTCGGTGGGTGACACATTCTCTAAGTGTCTTTTACTATAGCCGTAAGTTGACTAGTACTTTCTTGGTGGAATTTAGTAGTCGGAAACTGAGAAAGTTGAGTCATATGTGAGTGTCTGTCAGTCTGTTCTGAAATGCATCTGTTCAATCAGATGCTGGACATGAGACTAAACAACAACTGCAGATATGTGGGGACATGGAAGTACATGCATGGATACTTATTTTCTTTAGGTGTGAGCTGTAGTCAACAGCATCAATCTAAGTATAATACAGATGCTAGAAAACTAATGACATTCCTCTGTCAGTCTCACCATCAGAAGTTTTGTGAACTAGTGATTGACCCATCGGAAACCAATGATGTGATTTTACACAAATTGTTATGTAAATATAATAAAATTAGAATAAACTAATGTGTCATTCATCACTTAGAATAATAAAACAAATGACTTTTTACATAAGCATAAGATTGAAAGTTATGTAAGAGGAAGAGGGGACAATAACTTAATCAACTGAATCTGCTACTTATCAGCCTACATGTGTGACTACAAAAAAATAGGTGTTGATCATCATCATCATGTTGATGGCAGTGGTATTTGAACTTAGAACAAGACTAAATGCTACACAGCATTTGATGATACTATAGTTTCTGTGTTAAATTAGGAAATAAATACTCAAGTATATTATGATTAGATGGGAAGGATCAACAAGACAAATGACTAATTGTCATCATTTGAGGAAAATGTATTCAGAGACAAAGAGGAACAAACCATACAAAACATATTTAACTATAAAAGGGAAATTTCGAAAGCAAATCTCAAAACTATGAAATTTATGTAAGGAATTGTTCAACAGTGAAATTTATGCAAGAAATGGCTTAGCAGTGAAATTTATGGAAGAAACAGTTTAACAATGAAATTTATGTAAGGAGTGGACTTAAGTAAGGAATAGCTTACCAACAAAGAAGATATCAGCAGGAAGCTTACCCAACCATGATTTCTTTGGATGAAGATTTAAATGCTGCAGACATTCTATTGATACAGAGGGCAGTTCTTCAGTTGAATTCATAAGTTATTGTTCCTTCTTTTTGTAGTGTTATTTTTGTTGTTTTATTTTGGTAGTTACTGTTGTTTTATTTTGGTACTGTTACTGTTGTTTAGTAGTAGATGTTGTCGAAGGAGGGGGGATAAAGTTAGATTATTTAAAAAAAACAAAACAAAAAAAAAAACAGAGTTTTGAGAGATATAGATGGTGTCGGGATTAACAGGATGATTGAATGATAGTTATCATTTTAGAAAGCATTTTCCTGGCAGGAGCCAATCACATTTTCAGAACACAGTCAAATACTGATAACCTACTACATATTAACTGAAGTTAACCAATCATTTAAATAAAAATAACACAGCTAAAAAAAGCATCTTTCTTCTGTTAGTACTTCAACTCCATCAAACTGGAAATGATATTTTCTTATATTTTCCTCCATTTAAAGAAAGAAAGCAGAAATGATTAAATTATCCATAACAACATATTTCTACTTAAAGGAAGAAACATCAAGCCTGATGTATAAACATATACTGTCAGGTGTTTTGCTTAAATTAACAGAGTATCTTAAGGTTCAATGATCATTGTTGATTATAAAGCTGATAGGAACAGTTTATTAAGAGGAAAGGTTATAGCTTTCAAACATTAATTTCTTGTGTTTTACATATATTGATTTCTTACATTGCCATAAGGGCATAAATATTTAAAAGAGAATCAATCAAGAGTCAATCAAATTGACTCTTCAGTATATTTTACTGGTATAGTAAGACAACAGGGTAAGGTTGTTAGTAGGAGAGGTTAGGAAGTGAAAGGAATAGGGTGAGATACAGTAACCGAATAAGTTAAAAGAAGTTAAAAACAAGAAAAGGTGAAATTTATTTTTGTTATATAGAAAAAATTAGAAACTCAAAAAAAATTACATAAAGGAAAGTTTAAGAAGCCCAACAAAACTTTCTCTAGGACAATTCACAAACTCACAAAACATCTCAAAAGTTTTGAAGTCATGACATTTTAAAGTGTCAAAAGTTTCAGAGGCTTCAAAAAGGTAATGGATGCTTATATGAGAGAGAGAGAGAGAGATAGAGAGAGAGAGAGAGATAGAGAGAGAAATAGACAGACAAGTAGGTAGGTAGATTGATAGATGGATAGCTAGAAAGAAAGAAAGAAAGACAGACAGAAAGGAAGAAAGAAAAAGAGAAAGAAAGAGAGAAAGAAAAAAGAAAGAACCTACATTTGGCGTGTA
>NC_068981.1:130104753-130107584 GCF_001194135.2 Octopus bimaculoides
ATATATATATATATATATATATATATAAATAAAATAGAGATGTGTGTGTAATCGCTTATCACGTGAAAATGGCTTCACTATTTACTTCCATACTTGTGATGCAGGAATAATTTGACCTTGGATAATATATATATAAAATTCACCTTTTGACTTGTTTTTAACTTTTAACCTGAAATTCCTAGTTGTACCTTACAATTTCCATAAGAGTGAAATCCCTTAACCTGAGGTAGCTGTAATGTCAAAGATACCTGTATATATGAAATCTATATTCTAAAAGGTATTTGTTTCAGAATTTTAATTGGCTATCATCATAACAGTTCTTGCATAGTGAGCAACAAAAAGATCATAGGCTTTGTACAATAGAGGACTCAAAATACTTCTAGCAAAAAAAAGATAACATAATTGGAGAGGTAAACGTGTTATATACTGGAGGGATAAACATTTCAAATCATTCTACTTTTATTGTAATAACATCAGGTAAATTGATAGATTGCAATTAGCTAGACAGGAATAATTTATCAATGAAATGAAAGCATTTCCTATATTAACATCTCAATTACTGGAATGTAAATAATTGGATAATAAGATTTTGCTTTTTAGATCTAAGTATAAACAATCACACGTTTTGTTTAATTTTCTACATGAACTCTGCAAATCACAAAACCTGGGATTCATAACACATGACACAAATACAACGACACAAATGGCAATTCACACCAACTTCTAAACACAAATACAGATTTATTTATATGGCAATCAGTTGGGACACCTTGCATAACTTTTACAAATCATAATATTTATTGCTTATTTACAGTTCATACAACATTTTCATGAAACTAATTGAGCCATCGTATTTAGAAATATTTTACAGGTTTCATTGTTTATGTTTGATTACTTTGAATATTGATCTTTTGTGTGTCCAATTTCTAATTTTTGCAGACAATATCACTTTTATACTTTTTTTGGTATGTGAGTAGAACTCATGTCTAGAAACCTTGTGGCATACTTAGATTGTTGAAAAAAATTCAGTAATAGGGCCCATCCAATGGATCCTCCTATCTACCACATATTACTAATATTTTATTTAAACAATCCAAGGGAAATAACCCATACCACCTTCAGTTTTTAGCGAAGCAATCAATATTTGATTCTCACAATCAGCCGACCTAATTCTGCATTTCACTACTCAGTTTTGAACTGCTAAACATTATTATTGCATATCCTTGATTTGAATCTTAAACCTTAAAGACTTCATTCATACATTTCTATACATACTTTTTTGAATGCCCCTTACTCTAATAATTCTGCATTTTTACAGTTACACTTTTTCCATGACAGTAAATAAATGTTTTATTCCACAATATACTTCTAGTGGCTTCATGCAGGCGTAGCATGGATTCGATCCTCGATTGCCAAATTTCACTTAACACTTCAACAGTGTTTTTCTCATGGTAAAACAATAGTTTTTCTGTGAATGACAACAGTTATACATTTCCCAGATGCCTTCACTAAGCAGAATAATGTCTTTGTCACTTGACCCTTGTAACCTCTTCTCGGCCACCAGGGGTTGGAATGGAGGTAACAGACCTCCAACGAAATCAATTGTTCTCAACAATATGTCTATCCTTCTGGCTGCTTTTCCATACTTATAAAAACAAGAACTTCATAAGCTAAAGGCAGTTACTGAGAGCGACCATCAGTGAGTGTGAACGTTATTATTGCACTTTCTTCATTTCATTCTTAAACATTAAACACTTCATTCATATATTTATATACATATATACTACATTTATATATTACCTTTAATAAATTAGCTTTCATAAAGTTCACCTTTAAAATGCCATGATAAGTCAGAGTACTTTCTCGTCAACCTCCAACAATCTCTCCCTCCTCCAGCTGACAGTTTTTTGTACTTTTTCACAATGGAAAATACACCTTTTGTGGCAGTTATAATGAAATTGCTTTCTTATATCGGAGTAATAAGGTGTTTCAATAGAACATCTTTACCACCAGGAATTACCAGGTACACCAGCAAGTATATATATATATAACAGAATACAGGGTTTAGTTCACTGGTGATCTAAATGAATAGATACACTGGGTAAGTGCTGAAATGGATTATCAGGGTTCTAAGCTCATAACTGAGATGGGCACTGTAGATCCATTTTAGGTTTCTGATTTATACACACACACACACACACACACATACATACACACACACATTAAGATAAAACTTACTTGGAAAAGGCGTTCGATCATATAATAATATAAATATATAGATATATGCATATATCCATACATATATGTACATACCTACATCTATAAGTATACATACATGCATATATGGGTACAGGACATAAAAAAAAAGTTTAACACAATGAGAAATGAAAACATAAAAACGAAAACAGAAAACAAACTTTTTTCTAACAACGAAAAGAACAAACAGAGAAATGAGACATATATTGTTCTAACGTCCTGTACCCTGATATGGATTTATATACACATGTAGATGAAAGTATATACATATATGTGTGTATACATGCATATATATTTTTTGTATTATTACATCATTGAACGCACACGTCCATTTTGCAAGTAAGACTGTACTTTATTCTGACGTGACTATCTATCCATCTATCTATCTGTCTTCCTCTATCTTTCTATCTATCCCTCTATCTACCTATCTATCTTTCTTCTTACCCATCTCCCCATCTCGCTCTGCTTCTTTCTGTTATTCTAACTTCTACTTCACTGCTATACACTCCTGTTTCTTCCTCCTTGTTCCACTTCCTCCCTCCACCATCCTCTCTGCTCTCGTGTGACCTGTGGTC
>NC_068981.1:130108004-130120504 GCF_001194135.2 Octopus bimaculoides
TATATATATATATATATATATATATATATATATATATATTTATATATATATATGTGTGTGTGATTTCTTTTAGTGTAAGGCAGGAAATAAGGAAATATATGAAAATACCTTCAATTTGAACATTAGTTATTTTATGAGAAATTCATATTGCTTTAAGTCTAAGACAACAAACCTGACTGGAGGAGTTTCTGCCTGGCACTCAATTTACTAGAAATATCAATTATATCTTTATATCGTATCCTAGGAGAGACACATAGCATAGTTTAATTCTAGATATACTATTCCAGGAAAAAAAGGAAAAAAAAATAATAATAATATGATCACAGCTGGAATGTCTTTCCTCAGAAGTCTGCTAGACTAAATATATTATATGATTATTATGAAACTGATGCACTGCCTGTTGTACTAAGCTGTAAATAGTAACCTAGAGAAGCCTACAAGAAATGTGACAAAGGTTTTAATTGCTTAATAGAGGTTTATCAAAAGGTTAGAAATTAGAACTAAGAGGCAACAACACCATTGTATCCTGTGTTGAAGAACAAATATGAGGATGAAAAATTTTCAGTGCAATCTTAATAATTGAATGAACCATGAGATATTAATTCTATTCTTGATCGGTGGAATAAGGGTTGATATATATATTTTTTTCAAAGCCAATCTAAAATATTGGGTCATCCCATAAATGATGTGGTTTTTTTATACTTCTTTTTTTTTTCAAAATTAAGATAAAGTTCTTTTTTTAATCTAAAATATACTCTCCTTCATTTTCTTCAATGCTCTTCCATCTATCTGGCAGACTTGCAAGGCTCCTCATCCAAAATTCACTTGTCCATGATGAAAAATACTCCTCCAGTACTCTTCTGACCTTGTCTGCAGAATTCATACTTTTTCTGTCGAAATGATTTTGAAGACTAAATGATAATCAGACGGGGCAATGTCTGGCAAATATGGTGGATGGAATATCATTTCCCATTCAAACTGCTCCAGCCTTTGGAATATCATCCTTGCTGTATGTGGCCAGACATTATCCTGATGGAAGAACGCCTTTCGTCTTGAAACTAAAGATGGTCGTTTTTCTTCTAGTGCTGACTGGAATGACTGGTTGAATGACCAAATCCAAGCTTCTCTGCTAGTTTCTCAACAGTTACAATGGGATTTTGTTCCACCAGTGCTTGCAGGACATCCTCGTTGAGGTAGTTCCATATTCCTCAAAACACGGGAACTCCCAAACCAGGGCCCCACTGCCAGATGCCATTTAGAGTCATACCCATGTATAAGAAAGGAAAATCTATATAGAGCCAACACAGAGACGAAAGGACACTGGCACTGGTGGAAAAAATTGAAAGGAGTCAAATGTAGGGTACAGAAAACTCTTTTAGTCTTGTTCGCAACAAGACAACCACTCTAGTGTTGGTGTTGCAATAAAATGTACTTGCTGTGAAGTGGTTGGCGATTAGAAAGGACATCCAGTCATAGAAACCTTACAAAAAAAAAAGGGAAGTATGAAAGGGACATGGTCCCTAACCTGTCTAGGATGGCAGTAACACTGAATAAGAACCATCTCCGACTCAGACCATAGTGACCTGTCCAATCTATGCCAGTATGAAAATAAGCTGATGATGATATACAAGTCAATTGCTGTCATAATTTGATAAAAGGGGGAGAGGGAGGGAGAGGGAGGGAGAGAGAGAGAGAAATAAATAAAGATAGAAAGGAAGAAAGAAAGGCATAATTATCACATTAAAAGTAAATATGTGCTATACTGAATATTTAAGTTAGTTTGGGGGGTGTCTCTGGCAATCGTGTGTGACATTAGATAGAAAGTAGAATAGCAAACACTTAAGATAAAATACTGATATCTGAACAGTTTATCCACCTCATCAAAAGTTTCATTGTACTGGTAATGAGAAAATATAATTACCAAAGTCTACAATCACAGATAATGGAAATTAATAATGTTGATAAGTAAAATTAATAATGTTGATAACAGGTATTTTGCATACAAAATATCAGGTCTAAACATATAAATTCTACAAGTAATTTTGCAAAATATATCTTGTTTGTTGTTTATCTTTTTTTTTTAAATTTTTTTTTTTTTTACCCATTTCACATTTCTTTCAATAAATCGAGTCCCATAACATGTTGAGCTGTAGGGGGTGCTAATTGGAGACTTACAGCTTTATGTGATGTTATCTAGAGGAGTGGTCCCCAACCTTTTTGTCACCATGGACTGGTTTCATGCAAGAAAATTTTTCCACAGACCAGGGTACCATGCACATAACAAAATATAATAAAGACCATAATCATCATCAACATTTAATGTCCATTTCCCATGCTAGCATAGGTTGCATGGCTTGACAGGAACTGGCAATGCCAGGGGCTACATCAGATTCCATCAGATTTCTATGGCTGGATGCCCTTCCTAAGGGCAGCTGTATATAATTTAATTATTACATATGTAATACATGTACAATGAAAAAACACTCCCACAGACTGTGACAGTCAATGAAATAGAAATAAAATTTTAAAATTTATTTTTTCTGTGTGGTCTGGTACCAAATATTCCATGGCCCAGTACTTGTCTGTGGCACAGTGGTTAGGGATCCTGATCTAAGAAATGTCAGCCTGACAGAAGCCATCTTACCAAATAAACATTTAGTCATCTTTTGAGTTCAAATTCTTCTATGGATGAATGGATAAGGTAGTCAACTAGTTTGTTCTTACCTCAGTTCAACTCCTTTATTGTTGTTGTTTAATCTCAGATCAACCCTGATTGAGTAAATCTAAGGAGAAGGGGTTTCCAGTTGTCATCATTGTCACTTTTCCATGCTTGCACAGGTTGGATGGAATTTGAAGAGGTAGAGTTTCTATGGTTGGATGCACTTCCTGTCACCAACCCTCACCTACTTCTGAGAGAGGTAATAATTCCCTATGACCAGTCATGTTTTTATGGAAGATTGGAAATGAAGAACACCACTTGCATGTAAGTGACACTTATTTATAACTATCATGCAATATCGAGGCAAGAAGACAGTACTGGCAGTCCATTAGTTACAACAAGGTGTTCCAGTTGATCCATTCAACAGAAGGGCCTACTAGTGAAATTAACATGCAAGTGGCCAAGCACTCCATGGACATACATACACTTAATGTAGCTCTCAGGGAGATTCAACATGATACCGAATGTGACAAGGCTGGCTCTTTGAAATACAGGTACTACTCATTTTTGCTAGATGAGTGGACTGGAACAACATGAAATAAGATGTCTTGCTCAAGAGCAAAACGCATTGCCAGGAATCAAACTTACAACCTTACGATCCTGAGCTGAATGCCCTAACCACTAAGTTGCATGCCTTTAATAGGAGACAGTAAGACACACAAGATGAGCTTTTAGTTTCTGCCTACCAAACACACACACAAGGCTTTGGTCAGCCTGGGGCTATAGAAGACACTTGCCATAGGTGCCATGTAGTGGAACACATATACACACATCTTTAATAAAAGGCAAGAGATATATCCACTAGTGGTGAGGAGAAATATATACACACGTCATGTAATTCACCACTGCGTGTATGTGTGTGCGTGTGTGATAGTTATTAGTGACAGAAGGTGTATTAAAACCTAAAGGTCTTTATATCCAACTTAATGTGGATGTTTTATTAGAATGCTAAATATTGCAGTATTCATCTTGAGAGATCTTCTCATATAGACACATGGTGCATAAAAGCATATATTTATCACATTATTTGGCATTCTGACAAAATAACCATGTTAGGATTGCCTTTTCATATGTTCTTTCATATATATATATATATATATACACATACATACATATCAAAAGTGGGGACAGCCGGTTTATGAGATTCCTCTTGGTTTCCTGTCAGCCCAGGGTAATCCCATAAACCAGCCTTCCCCACTTTTAATATATACTGTTCTACATCTTAGAGTGTGCTTCTCCGGATTTATGTTTACTCTAATTCAGAAAAATAGGCAGTTATATACTTGTCAAGAGAACAGGTACATTAATCAAAGTATACAGTATTATAGACCCATTACAGCTAATTGATAAGATCAGCTGAAATGGGTCTATAATATACTGTATATTTTAATACACACACACACAGAGTGGTGAATATGTAGTACATCTATAAAGAAGTGAATACATAGTACATGTTTATAGTTAGCTTGACTGAGTGATTTGAAAGTTAACCATGGACACAACTCTGAGACAAGTTAAGGACAAAAAAATATGGTTATAGCTACAATTTTTATTTCAGTAGAAAAAAGTCTGTTTTTTATTATTTTTCTTTTGCTCGTTCCAACCATTGGACTGCAGTCATACTGGGACACTGTCTTCAAAGTTACAAGTTCTTTTTATCAACACCTGTACTTTGGTCCTTATTTTAAGGTAAAACAGTAAAATTAACAGCTGACCTGAGTATAAAGAGGCATAACTTGAATGGAACTAAATAACTAAATACCACAAAGTATCTTTTCATTTGTTTCATTTGGTGAGCCAACATACATGCGTGCGTGCATGCATGCATGCATACATACATACATTCATTAAGAGAAGATAAATAAATAATTCTGAGCTGGTTCCTCAGCACCTTTGTGAAAACTGTCTAATGGAATATATATAAACACAATTTACCTTAAAGTAAACTATCTATACTCTGAAATTCCACGGTTAATAAATTAGTCAGAGTATAATACATTAAGTTGAATATAGGAATTTATGGCATAAATTCTTTAAGTTATGATCATTTTAACACAACATAGAATATATACATTTCATGGATATAAATATTGATTTCAAATTTTGGCATAGGGCTAGCAAGTTTGGGGAGTGGTGGGATAAGTTGATTCCATCGACCCCAGTGTTCAACTGGTACTTTATTGGCTCCAAAAGGATGAAAGGCAAAGCTGACCTCGGCAGAAACTGTACTCAGAATCTAATGATGGATGAAATATCACTAAAGCATTCTATTCAGCACACTAACATCTCTGCCAGCTTACCACCATGAATATAAATATTATAAAGGGTAAAGATTCCATTTGGTCATAAATGACCATGGGATTGCACCTAGAAAGTTACCCTCTGAAGCACAAGTTCATGCAAGGTTGTTTATGGAAGACCAGCCCGGTTCAGGAATTGAACTCACTACCTCATGATTATAAGCCAGATGCTCTCACCACTGAGCCATGTGCCTTCACTGACTATAAATATTAATGATGAAATATAAATGAATTTATAAAATTTATAGAATGACAATATATTGATGTAAACCAGAAGCATTTCTTCAAATAAAGTTTCAAAAATAATATACTCTTGAAACTGTGTTTGAGGAATATTTATATTCAGGAAATGTATTTTCCATGTAGTGTTGAAACGAACATAACTAAAGAATTTAATGACATATAAATTCCAGTTTTTGACAATATACACACTCACATATCCAAAAGGCTTTTGCAAAGTTTTTGCTTAACACTTGTCCAAAGTGAACTCATAACCACATGTTGCAAAGCAAATTCCTTAACCACATAAATATTGAAAACTAGTCTTGGCTGTGTGGTAAAGTGGTTAGCTTCTCAACTACAAGGCTTTGAGTTCAGTCCAACTGCATGGCACCTTGGGCAAATGTCTACTACAGCCCTGGGCCAGCCAAAGCCTCGAGAGTGGATTTGGTAAATGGAAACTGAAAGAAGCCCGTTATCAAGTATAATAAATGCAAAAACTAATTTCTGTGGGTCAGTGTGTTACACTTAGACCCTCCCTTTCACTATTCAATGACACTCCTACTATTCCTCATGACAGAATGCGAGTAATAGTAGGCATAGAGATGGTGAGGACGGTGGCAAAGACAGACAGACAGAGAGAGAGAAAGAAAAAGAGAGGGAGAGAAAGAGAGACAAAGAAATTTAGGGACCCACAATCCTGAAATTTTGGGTTCCTAAGTTTTCATTACTGTGATTGTTTGTGGTGATTTTTTTACATGACATTTTGCGACAAATTTTTTTGTACGATAACAGTTTTTATAATCTAAAGGCTAACTCTGTGAGTAAATTAAAAACATTCTGGGCTGAATTTGGACCTGCAATCCTGAAATTGTGGACTCCTATGTTTTCATTACTGCTATTGTTTTTGGTGACTTTTTTTTACATGATTTTTTGCAACAAATATGCTTATCATTGGGATATGACTCTGGAGGAAGCAATTACAACAAATTCTCCAAGTCAGTGATCTGTTTGTAGATCTTCCCATTCAGGGTCAGTTGCTTAAAAGCTATATACTAGCTTAAAAGTACTAGGTTTGAAAGAATAACACTGGGATCAATTTGTTTGACTAAACCCGGCCAGGTGGTGCTCCAGCATGGCCACAGTCTAATGACTGGAACAAATAAAGATAAAAATTGTTTTTTGAGAATAACTATAGAAAACAAAAGAATTAGTTTTTCGAGAAGATTTACTTTAAAACTCCTAATTCTTCTTGCATATTTATGTACATACAAATTATCTTGTAGCGTATCTGTCACACTAACCTTTCATCATCTGATACAAAAATCGCCTTCCCCCAACGTGCCCCCGCCTCAAAGGTTTTTTTGTCTTGCAAGTTATTTGGTGACCCTGCCAGTGTTCGTGCCACGTAAAAAGCATCCAGTCCACACTGTAGAGTGGTTAGCATTTAGAAGGGCATCCAGCTGTAAAAACCACACTGACAAAGAAGTCTAGTGCAGTCTTGTCTGGCCAGCTCCTGTCAAACCATCCAACCCATGCCAGCATGAAAGGCAGATGTTGAATAATGATGATAATGATATATAATGTGTAATGAAGTAATAATATTTTGTAAATCTTAGGATTGTTGCAACATCACAGAAAACAATTTTCAAGAAGTGACTAAAGAGAATATACAAGAGTGGTTTTTATTCTGCAAGTTAGTGAATCCTGCACAGCAAGATAGTAAAACATTCAGTGACACAGTGATATACAATGAACTGTGTCTTTCTATTGAAACTACATATTAATGAGAAGTTGACCACTGAATGAGCTTTTTTTCTTTTTTTTTTTTTTTTTTTTTTTTTTTCTTTTTCTTAGCCCTTTTATATTTCTGTTGAAACACACAACCCCTGCTTCATTTAATTCTGAAAATGACTAATTTGATGAAATAATTATTAATAACCCTTTTACTGCAGAAATCAGATATATTCACTCAAAATTTCAGTATTCTTAACTGCAGAAAGCAGTTTTATATATCAATTTATCTTTGTTGAGGAATGTCATGTTCAAATCTATAAGTCAATTTTATTGAGGCAATGTGACTCACAGAAAAATATCAATTCCATTTTTTGGTAGATGCTTAACATATTCACTGGAATAACCATGAAATTTAATTTCACAGTTAAAGGGTGAATCTAGTATTTGAAACATAAATTAACATGAAATTTTGATGGAATGTTTTAATATAGATCACTTTAAAAGATAAAGACCCCCTTCGGTCATGAATGACCATGGGATTGTAACTAGAAAGTTTCCCTATGAGGCACAAATCCAGGCAAGGTTGTGTATGGAAGACCAGCAGTCGCCCATGCATACCAGCCTCCCCTCTCCATATCACCAACATTATCCAAGGGAAAGATGATACAGCGTGGCACCAGTGACATTGCAACTCATTTCTATAACTAAGTGAATTGGAGCAATGTGAAATAAAGTGTCTTCCTCAAGAATACAACACAGCCTGGTCCAGGAATCAAACTCACTACTTCATGATTGTGAGCTCTAACTACTGAGCCATAAAGCATTATACTATAGAATTAGGGACTTTCTTGAGTGAACTGGTATCAAAAAGGGTTAACGGACACTAAGCAACTGTAGTGACTGTATAGAATTTGATTGATTGCTTTGCATTTTATCAGTTTGGTAGGCTGAAAAATTCATTGTATACATGATGCTATTGCAGTTAAAACATAGAAGTCAGTGGTTCTCAAATAGAGAAATACCATCCTCACCACCACTACTAAAACTAATAATTATATATTTTAGTGAAATTTTTTTTATTCCACCTCATTAGTGAGAAATGTGAAATTGTGAGAAATGTAAAATAGTTTATATGCATGCATAATATGTAATACGTTTGTGTATTTGCAAATGTGGAAGAACTTATTTGTGGAAATAATCACAGCAGTAATTTCTCTGCACAGTCTACATGTGTGAAAACACATTGGGCAATGAATGACATTGTCGAATTGTAAGATGCATGTGTTTCTATGTTGTGCATCATCAACCACAAATACTGAATTTGTTCTTCACAACCCTTTCAGAATAAGAGTTCTAATATGTAAGAACAGTAAATTTACTGGCATATGTAAAGCTTTGTCAAGCTAGAATTAAATAGAGTCATATGAAGCAGTATTGAGTAAAATATCATCATCATCATCATCATCATCGTTTAACGTCCGCTTTCCATGCTAGCATGGGTTGGACGATTTGACTGAGGACTGGTGAAACCGGATGGCAACACCAGAACATGTTTGTGTACATTCAAATCTGGGAAGACCTTTCACTACATAGATAGCCGTGGAGGAAATTTCTCCATACAGATGTGTGAAAACACACTGGGCTATGAATGAAAGCTTGACCAAGCATTATGCATTCCAGCAAATTTATTACTTGCTGTTCTAATATACCAAAAGTATCATTCTGATAAGGATGTGAAGGGCAAATTCAGAATTCATGGCTGACATGCAACAACACGGAAACGCACACATCCCAAGCTCAGAACAACAAACACATTTCCAGAAACACATGCTTCCTATAATCTAATGACATTTTTCACAGCCCTTTATATTTTCACACATATCGTCTAGGAGGAGAATTTTTTTCCTGAGACTCTTTTTTGCACAGTAAAAAGTCTTTCCATGTCCAAATATACTCAAACATTTTAAATATAACTTCACATTAATATATTTTATTCAACACTACTTCAGTTAATTCTAGTTTGACCGAGTTTTGCATACATCAGTGAATGAACTGTTTACTGTTCCAATATAAGAGTGAATCATTCTTTTGGACTGTGAAAAAGCAGATTTGAAACAGCACAGAAACATGTACACACTACAATCCAGTGATGTAATTCACTCATGTCTAGAAGGAGAATTTCTCCCAAGACTGTTTCCACAATGAAAGGTCTTTCATGTCTGAATGTATCCGAATGTATTAAATATCACCTTTCATTAATACATTTTATTTAATGCTGATTTGTGTGACCTCTGTTATGTATATATATATATATATATATATATATATATAGGGATTAGCATTGAGTTGCTTCTCCAACATACTGAAAATTTAGAAATAGCAGTCAAAGAACTACTGATTCTAAACTACAAAATTTTTCTCTAAATGGATGGCGATATTTATGGCAGAACTCACTAGCCGATAAATTCGTAAGTGCCTTTCTTGTCGTTGATTTTTGGTGTCGCATGGCCAAAAATTACCGTGAATTTTTTTAGAGACACTTTCAAATTTATCAGAATATCTGACTGATGATTTGGAATAGGGATTTTTCATTCTCTTAACCATGAAACGATTGTATCCGATTAACTAAAGACTTGTTTTGTTTATGCTTTCCCCTCCGGTTTTTTGTTCTATGTGTGCCATAAATATCGCCATCCATTTAGAGAAAAATTTGTAGTTTAGAATCAGTAGTTCTTTGACTGCTATTTCTAAATTTTCAGTATGTTGGAGAAGCAACTCAATGCTAATCCCTGTATATTTATGATGATAAATGGGTTTACCGATAAAGGTTTTTTCATACTGAACTACTTGGCAAAATTGTTAATTATTAATTCTATTATTAATTGACGATTCCCTGCCCTTGTTCTTGTATATATATATATATATATATAATACTAATATCAAGAGAGGATAGAGTTGGTATGAAAAACAAATATTCTTAATTGGCTCCATTCTAGTTCATTCATTGCAAATAAAATATGTACTTGACAAAGTACTGGGATCAATGCAGTCAGCAAAACCACTTTCAAGATGGTCAAAACAGCACAGCTATAACCAGCAAAATATTAATTATATGGCTATAACCAGTAAAATAGATAACCCTATCCTAGTTGCTTTTCAGCACCTATGCTTCCTATCCTCTAACTGTAAGTAGACTGTTTCTTCACAGTCCTACTGAAAATAATAGTACAGGTGATTACAAAAGGAATAACAATGAAAATAACACTTAGCATCCTCATAAAATGCTCTCTATTATTATTCCTGGTTTTATAATTAAACCTTTAATTTTAAATCAAAAACTTTCAAAATTTTAACTGAGAACATTTTGTTATGCTTTTGTTTTTATCTGTCAGGAGAAAAGGTAACACACATGACCATTACAGGGACTTTCAGATCAGTCCCACTGCATGGTACCCTGGACATGGATCCTTTATATTAGTCACAGGCTGTACAAAGCCTTGAATGGATTTGGTAAGCAGAAACTAAAAGAATCCTGTCGTCTATATAGATCATCACCATCATTTAATGTCTGTTTTCCATGCTGACATGGGTTGGATGGTTTGACAGGAGCTGGCAAGACAGAGAGCTGCACCAGGCTCCAATTTGTCTGTTTGGGCATGGTTGTTTCAGTTGGATGCCCTTCCTAATGCCAACCACTTTACAGAGTGCACTGGGTGCTTTTCACATGGCACTGGCATGGGTGCTTTATGTGATGTTGGCACAGATGCTCTATACGTAGTGCTGGCACACTATAACTGTGTGTGTGTGTGTCTGTGTGTGTTTATATTTGGGGTTTATGAAAGCCACTTGCTGCAAATGATGAGGTTGCTTTCGTGAACAAATTGCCCACTTGATTTGCACTTTCAAAGATGTCAGAAATAAGAGATCCCCTACTTGAAAATCAGGTAAAAGTTAGTAACAGGAAGAAAATCTGGCTACAAAACAATACCCAAATACATTCATCTAACTAATGCTAGCACAGGAAAAATGGACATACATTGAATGAAATATGAGTGAAAAAGGGCAGTATGCTAGCATGGTCACAGTCAAATAGCTGAAACCAGTAACATAATCCTTTATTCTACAGGTACAAGGCCTGAAATTTTAGAGGAATGATGTAATCAACTACATCAACCCCAATACTCAACGGGTATTATTTTATTGATAATAAGCAAAGTCTATCTAAGTGGAATTTGAACTCAGAATGTTAAGATCCAGAAGAAATGCTGCTAAGCATTTTATCCAACGTGATAAAGATTCTGCCAAGTCAAAGTTTTAATAATCATTTCTACTACAAGTACAAAACCAGAAATCTTGAGAGAGAGAGACAGCTAGTTTTTTATGTTGGCCCAAGTGCTTAACTGGTCTTATTTTATTGGCCCTCAAAAGGATGAAAGCAAAGTTGACCTTAGCAGCATATGAACCAGAATGTAACACTGGGAGAAATGTCACTAAGCATTTTATTGTCTGCTAAGGATTCTGCTAGCTGAACACCTTAATAATGATTTCAAATTTTGGCACAAGGCCAGCAATTTTGGGGGAGTGGGTAAGTCAATTATATTGACCCTAATACTTAACTGGTACTTATCACTTCAAAAGGATGAAAAGCAAAGTCAAACTTGGCAGAATTTGTCAACACCTTAATTCCTTTTACTATAGACACAATGCCTGAAATTTTGGGAGAAGGGGCTAGTCAAGTACTTAACAGGTACTTATTTTACTGACCCCAAAAGGATGACAGGTAAAGTTTATCTCTACAAAATTGGAACTCAAAATGAAATGAGCTGGAAGAAATGCTGATAAACGTGTCCAACATGTTAATGATTCTGCCAGCTCACCACCTTAATAATAATAATAATCTTTTCTACTATAGGCACAAGGGGAGGGGTTAAGTCGATTATATCAACCCCACAATCCATAGGATAAGGGTTTTCATCATCATCATCATCGTTTAACGTCCGCTTTCCATGCTAGCATGGGTTGGACAATTTGACTGAGGACTGGTGGACCAGGTGGTTACACCAGGCTCCAATCTGATTTGGCAGAGTTTCTACAGCTGGATGCCCTTCCTAACGCCAACCACTCCAAGAGTGTAGTGGGTGCTTTTACATACCACCGGCACGAAGGCCAGGTGGTTCAATACCTATTAGGAAAAGAAAGAATTGATTATATCAATCTCAGCACTTGACTGGTATTTTATTTTACTCACTCTGGAAGGATGAAATGCAATGTTGATCTTAGCAGTATTTGATCTCAGAACTTGAACTGGAACAAATAAATACTGCAAAGTATTTTATCCCATAGTCTAATGATTCAGCTAAATGATTTCTTACTTAGAAAGTGGAGGGAAGTTGTAGAAGAGGGAGACCCAAGAAGACATGGGATGAAGTAGTGAAGACCAACCTCAAAATTCTGAACCTTGTAAAGGAGATGACAGAGGACTAGGATATGTAGTGTATTGCTATACTCCAGAAGACCCACCCGCC
>NC_068981.1:130122337-130139343 GCF_001194135.2 Octopus bimaculoides
TATATATATATATATATATATATATTTATATATATGTAGTTCTCTTTCTCTATTAGATATATATGTATATATAAACAGTCAGTCAAATGACTGAGCCATTGTTTAAGCTAGAGTTCTATATGGCAAACTGACCAATCAGAACAAAAGAATATTTTGAGTGACATTTCAGGGCCTCCAGTTGTTGCGCTTGACTTAAAGTCATATATGAGGTTTGATGATTTCATTGTAGCAAGATAATGTAAACATTTGAAAGCTTTATAGGATGGTCAGCTGGTGGATGATGTTGAAGACAACAGTAATTCAGAGTAGCAGAGGTGGTTAGAGGGTGAAAGAGAAAGAATGAAAGAAAGAAGAAACACAGAGGAAGTGAAGTAACCTTTAGCCTTCTGACAGATGACAACTTTTGGCTGCTCAACCCCTTACCCAAGCTGCTATAACCTAGCTTCTGTGTATGTGGTCGGTCATTCCTGTAGTGGATTTGTTTGAAGGGAGGTTGGTAATTTATTTAAAATAGAAAAAAAGAAAAGAAAATTTAATCAAATATATAATTTATATCTGAATAACTTAATGTTCAACCTTTGAACTCCCAAACAACAAGAGACCATTGTTTCTCTAACCATCTTGAAGAACACACTCTTGTAGCATGACAATACATAGTTAGTATAAGAACCCATATATGGTTGTTTGCCCTGCTAGAAATAGTAGCCAAAACTCCCTCATAGCATCTTATTATTAAAATAAGAAAGGGACACATGGGTAATCTGTTTCCAAATGCACTCTACCTTGGATAAAGAGGGATTGTCATGACTAGAATATCTTATCATAGATTGGCTAAAGCAGGGTTAAGAAGCTTGCTTCCCAACCCTGTGATCTTGGGTTCAGTCCCACTGCATAGCACCTTGGGAAAGCATCTACAATATCCATATTCCCAGGCTGACCAAAGCCTTGTGAGTAGGTTTGGTACATGGAAAACTGAAAGAATCCTGTCATTGTGTGTGTTGCCCACTACCACTTGGTGCACACAACCACTGTTAGCTTGTTCATGTCTCTGTAACTTAGTGGTTTGACAAAAGTGACCGATAAAGTAAGTTCCAGATTTAAAAAAATAAGTACCAAGTTCAATTTCTTTGACTAAACCTCTCAAGACGATGGCCCAATGACTGAAACAAGTAAAAAAAAAGCTGTATATTTCTATTTGTCACAGTACATATGGTCCTAGAAAAAACAATGTTAAGTCTATTGAAATAGCATTATTAAAATATTATATGAAATAGCATTATTAAAACATTATTGCAAGGGCAGCAGATGGCAGAATTAGAAAAGCATTAGATTTGTGCCTTATGTTATTTGGTTATGTCACTTTGCATTCCATGTTTGATACCCAGCAGGTGTTGGTTGCCTTTCCTTTCAATCCTGGGATTGATAAGATCAGAACCAGCTAAATACTGAGCTAAATTCAATCAACAACATCCCACCCCACAATATTGTGATTTGGTGGATGTGCTCAAAATCATTATTAAAAACATTTGTCTATTTATTTTCTTTAAAAAAAAATGGGAATGGCTGTGAAGTAAGAAGCTTGCTTCTCAACCAGATGGTTCTAGGTCCGTGGCATCTTATACAAGTGGCCTCTACTACAGCCTTGGGCCAGTCAATGCCTTGTGAGTGGATTTGGTAGATGGAAACTGAAAGAAGTGCGTGTCTCCCACCACTGCTTGACAACTGATGTTGGTGCATTTACTTCCCTGTAACTGAGTGGTTCAACAAAAGAGACTGGTGAAATAAGTATCAAGTATAACAAAATTAAGTACTGGGGTCAATTCATTTGACTAAAAATTCTTCAAGGTGGTGCCCCAGCATGGCCAAAAGATGGAAAACTAAAATTAACAGGTTTCATATATTATTTTTGTGTATTACATTTAGTATTTAATAAAGTAATTTAATATAAATAAACATTTTACTGGTTGCTTGGGAAGTAAATACAATTCAGTTTTAATACCTTGATTTGGAAGAAATACTCTTTATTCTTTTACTTGTTTCAGTCATTTGACTGTGGCCATGCTGGGGCACCACCTTTAGTCGAGCAAATCGACCCCAGGATATGCTTTGGACGCCTAGTACTTATTCTATCGGTCTCTTTTGCCGAACCGCTAAGTTATGGGGATGTAAACACACTACCATCGTTTGTCAAGCGATGTTGGGGTGACAAACACAGACATACAAACATACACACACACACACACACACACACACACACACATATATACATATATACAATGGGCTTCTTTCAGTTTCCATCTACCAAATCCACTCACGAGGCTTTGGTTGGCCCAAGACTATAGTAGAAGACACTTGCCCAAGGTGCCATGCAGTAGGAATGAACCCGGAATCTTGTAGTTGGTAAGTAAGCTACTTACCACACAGCCACTCCTGTGCCTATGGTAATATTTTGAATTAAATGAATTGAAAAAATGATATTTTGAATTAAATAAGGTAATTGTTTTTAAATAGCAACCTGTGCATCATACTAAAAGCAGATACATCATGGTAAGCATAATTAACTGCAGTATTTATCCTGTGACAATATCTCTGATAGATAATACAGTTCATTAGGTTTTCCATAATGTATCTAACTTAGACATGATGAACAGAGCTTTTCCAAAGACATTGACAGTAAAACAATTAATGGCAAAATATTCCCAGTCAGAAACTGATATTTTTCTAAGTTTACAAAGAATTTAACATAAAACAATGATATCTATCATTAGATTTGTAATAAGAGATCAGTAAAAGGCACATGAACAGTTGTCAATAAAGTAACAAAGACCCCCTAAAGTTACCCTCCAAGGTACAAGTCCAGGCAAAGTTGTTTATGGAAAGCTAGCAGTCACCCATGCATACCAGCCTCCCTTCTCCTAACCACCAATGTTGTCCAAGGGAAAGGCAAAGGCCGATACAGCTTGGCACAAGTGACGTTGCAACTCATTTCTACATATGAGTGAACTGGAGTAACATGAAATAAAGTGTCTTGCTCAAGAGTACAACATACAGCCCAGTTTAGGAACTGAACTCACTACCTCATGGTTGTGAGGCCAACACTAACCACTGAGCCATGTGCCTTTACCAATAAAGTAATATTATGGATATAAACATAATTACCAAATTACCAAAGTAAGAAAAATACCATGTAACATTCGCATCCAATTTCTTGTAGAAATCAGCAAAATTTTCAAACATACCTTTGCAACATGCATGTAACAGAGGGTAAAATTCAGAATATGAAGAAAATATTGGTGGTAGTTTGTGTTAGCAACAATTAATTCAAAGTGTTTGCTAAGTTTAACCACTGTTAGAGTGAAGAATCTAATGGTGTGAGGTTTTGTTCTTCATCTGAGAGAAGTATTGTTGTCATAAGCAACAACAATACTTCCTTTTTTTTTTTACCTTAATACTCTGACAAAAAGCAACAACCTGAATCATTTGACTTTTTCATCCTCATCACAACCATTTCATGGGTATCCTTCCTTGGGTCCTTAACTCTTGATGTAGTCATAAGGTTACCTTCATTTTATACAGTGTGTTTTGGGCATTTAAAAGCTGGTAGAGCACATAATGTCTAAATCTGATGTGAGTGAGTGAGTGAGTGAGTGAGTGAGTGAGTGACAAAGACAAACAGAGAGTAAGGAAGATCATGGGCCATGTGATTTCAAACATCATATGAGGACCTGAAGACTCAACAGAGAACCATACAACTGATCAAGAACTTGGGAAAAGAAATGCTGCCCAATGTGCAAACATGCACAGGATAGACTAAAACACAGCTATTGAATTTAAACTCTTCTATGAACACTTATATGCAACAGGGATCATCTACAAAATACCATTCTCATATAACCAATCAATAATTTAAAAAGTCTGACAGGACTGAAGCATGACATATCTCCATGCACAAAATTTAGGAATTATTCCTAGATATATTAGCTAGTTCAGTGACTCAGTGTCATAAGTAGTTTTTGAAATTGCAGACAGGGCCTTCAGTACAACAATAATAACAACTGATGTTACTAAAAGGAAATTCTATTTTATTGTTAAAGCAAACAATACTGTATCATTCTTTTAACAATGGAAAAAGAGGAGTTTATATTTTTATTATTTACTCACATGAAGCAAACAGAGCACTTGACATTTGAAAAACCACTTCCAAACTGATGTAATTTGATACTGATAATCAATATGAATTTCTGCTGGTCAATGAGTTAAAAAAGGCATTCACTGAAGTGTTTGGTCTGTGAGACAAAATAGGAATATCAAAACAATAAGCAGGTGTATTGGATAGACCAATATAGAAGTGAACAACACCTTCTTCGTTCATATAAAGCAAAGTGTATGGTAGCAGCAGTAGAAGACACAACACCTCTGCAGTCTTGTAGTTGTAACATAATAGTTAAATAAATCTTGGCTGAATCAGCTAGAAAGCCTTGAGAAAAGGATTGATTAAATGTTTGAGCATACACTAATGTTAATTTCTAATATTAACCACAACTGAGTTTTGTGAGATGTAAACATGATCAATTAAGTCAAACAGAATACTTTTTATCAATCTCAGAGTGATGAAAAAGCAAGAGTGAGCCACAAAATTTTAGGAATAAAAACTTGACCGTTCCAACAAAGAACCTCTATATAGTTGTTCACTAACAGAAATAGTAACCAAATCCTTCTCAAATCACACCCTACTGTCTTAAAGGGTATTATATAATATTGTTCCAGATACACACTGCTTTAAACAACTAAAAAGAAACATACCAAATATGCATAACTGGAATACTTTTGATCACCAACAGTTGAGCTGAGACTAAACAATGACAGTAATATTTCAAAAGTTTTTCCATATCTTTGGATCATCTTGTAAGTGTTAACCAAAACAGAGGCATTAACAATACAGAACTAACCTAGTGTTCTGTTGTTACAAGGAATGGACCAAACAAAATAGTGAATGAACTAACAAAATATATGTCAGCAATTTTTACCAGGGTGCCACTACTTACAGTGGTGAGTAATTTTTATACTACTGTACTTGCAACTAGGTTGATTATATCCTGTAACATTAAGTGCCTTAATGAATGATACAGTGCAGTGCCAAAATGTCAAACCACAGACACTTCGGTTGCAAGTTCAATATTCTCAGTCAAAAAGGAAAATGATGGTTCCAAAAGAGAATCAAAATTAATTTGAAGGCACAGATTACCAGGAACTTACAAACTTTCTGTGGTGCATGCACACATGCATACACATACATGTTCAATTTCCAGTTGAGGGATGGATGGCATAATTCACTGAATTTGATACAAATATTTAGTCTTCACTATAAATTTGTGATAAGACCACAAATTTGGGAAAAGGTTTAGTTGAATGAATCAACCCCAGAATATTGTATTTGAGGGTGGGCTGAAAAGTTCTTGGGCTGACTATGAAGGATTGATACTAGAGATGTGAAATCTTGCATGCATTGATTTCAGTGCTTCTTTTTAAATAATTTCACTGTTTCTCTCCAGGTTAACTCACATCTGATTGTTCAAAGAACAGGGTTAACTAAAAGTCTGAAAACAAATACGGGCATTTAGAATATTTGAAAATGCTTTGGACAAGTAAAGGGTAAATATTTGAAATGTTACAAAGATACAATATGGTCAAATAGGTAGTGAGAGAGAAGTAATAATCTAGCTGCCTTCAACATCAATCATTTAACTTTTCTACTGATTTTACAGAAGTGGATAATTGTCAGAACATTCTAATAACTGATAATTCTGAAATAAAACTAAAAATAAGCCAACAGAGAAAGCAACAACCTCAACTCCTGGTCAAAAACTAGGTCATGCATATTGCTTAAGTCCAAAACTCTTGGTCAGCTAAATCTGTCTCATATGCTTCAGATCTGTCTGATAAGAAAACCAACTGAATGAAGCAAGTTCTACCAGCAGAAAAAAAATATAGGATACAACTTTACTAGAAAGAAAGAAGCAGTTATGCTCATCTGGATGTGTAATATTGTGTATATGAAGAGACTTGGAAACATAATATAGATTGTTATGGTTTAAGTAATTTCGTATTTGTAGTTAATTGCTCTCTTGGATAGATTGCAGGACCATATTTTGATTGTGCATTTCATTATTCACTTGGTTTCTACAGCTGGATGCCCTTCCTATTCACCAACCATTTGGTATTGTTTTGAGTACATTTTATTGTAGCACCAACACCAGGGAGGTTGCCTTTCACTCTGCAACACTAAAGAAGCCTCACTATTCTTTGACATATTCATTTAGTAAAGAAAATATGGCAAAAAAAATAAATAGCAGAGAAAAAGAATGAGAACAGAAAAGCCAGGATGGTTGGGTCAAAAGAGCAAGAGTATAGTAGCCGAAACAAAGTGATTTGGACTAGAAAGTGACAGAGGGGGTAGGAGAAAGAGTGATGGATAATAATTGAAACAGACAATGGTAAGAATAAGCCACAGATGTCAATAACAAGTAGCTCTGAGCATGTGAGTGACGACTGGTAATACAGAAACAGTGATGGTAGAGTGTACAGGCACAAACAGATTTGATGCAATCTCTTATAGATAGGTCTCATGATGGGTGAGAACGGATTGAATATGAGTAGGTTCAATACCATCCCTTGTTACAGAGGCAGCAAAGTACAGATATATAGAAGGGATCTACTGCCATCTTTAGTTACATGAGTTAACATAGCACATTGAATGAAAGTGAATGATGAAAGAATGAGTGATAGAGGTGAGCACACATCAAACAAGTGAAAGAAGCAGTAAATATAAACTTAACAGGGATATAATGGGTAAGACACACATGATGATAGAGAGAGAAACAGACAATGCCTCTCTGACTCCATCACTGTCACCATTTTACATTCGGATTTTGTAATCATTGTGGTTCTTTTCCATGAGGCCAAGTATCCTATACCTGATTCCTCTTATAACTCAGTTTTTCTTTCAGTTCATTTGCACTCCATCTTTCGACCTGTATCAGGTTAACTATAAACAGAAGCAATCAAGCTATGTCCAAACCATCTATTTTAAATGGGTGATGAAAGATTGCACTAACTAAAAATTGTAGTGTTATTTCCAATACAAGGATCAGTACTTGTTGCAGTGTGGTGTTTTGTATGTCTCAATAATCCTGAGAGCTATACCAGTGGACCACAAGCTCCTGGTCAGGTTTCTTATGCTGGACAGGTCGAAGGATAGAGACCAGACTAATATGGACTACGTCTTCTCAGAAGTAAAAATGGAATTGTGTCAGAGTCAACACCCCTAGCTAGATAAAAGCAAAGTTACAGAAGCAACAATGACAATTCAAAACCAACAAGACCTGGAGAGACCCAGGGAAAGCATAATCCCACAAAAAAGTAGATGTGAGGACATGCTAAAATCAGTAAGAGGAAGAATGTTGAGACAGAGCTGAAAAATCAAGGACCCTACTAGACAGAAACAAAAAAGACAGCCCAGAATCAAGAACAGTGGAAAAAAGTTGTTGATAGCCTATGCTCCTTAAGGAGTGAAGAGATTAAAGAAAGAAGAAAAGGGTTGTCTAATGAAGGTAGATGGTAGAGTGGTTAGGATGTTGGATTTGTGATTATTGAACTGTATGAGGGTGGGGGTGCTGAAAAGTTCCTGGCTTTAAGGCTACTGTAAAAGGCCTGGTTGGAGACCCAACCTTCCAAGTTCTTTTACAGGGCTCAGAAGAACTGAAGGAGCACTGCAATAAGTGTGTGAACATGAGAGGGGAATATGTTGAATAAAATCATAATTAACTGATCCTCCTGCATTTTCTTTAACCCAAAGCCAGGAACTTTTCAACACCCCCTCACAGGTTTGATACTTGAACCAGGTAATACAATGTGCACTGGAGTAAGGCATTGCATTTTACATTAACCCAGTCCATCGATCTGAAAATGATCACCAGTGACAGCTAAGAGTAACTCTGCAATGGTCTAGCACCCCATTCAAACAAGGGTGGGTCAGGGAAACTTGTACACTCAATCATCTAAGTGCTTTGAAAACTGTAGAACAGGCCTAACCAGTAGATTCAAAGCAGACAAAGAGAGGATATTACTTATGGGAGATTTGGTTGGTATTTGTAGCAGGTCCAGCTACTGTAAAGAATTTATTCGTGAATTTCAAAGAAAATTAAAAGGAGAATTCAGATACAGGCACAGGCATGGCTGTGTGATAAAATGTTTGCTTCCCAACTTTATGGATCCGGGTTCAGTCCTGCTGCATGGGACCTTGAGCAAGTCTCTTCTGCTATAGCCTCAGTTTGAGCAAAGCCTTGTGAGTGGATTTGGTAGACAAAAACTGAAAGAAGCCTATTGTGTGTGTGTGTGTGTGTGTGTGTGTGTGTGAGACCACCACTTGACAACTGGTGTTGGTTTGCTTACATCTCTGTAACTTAGCAGTTCAGCAAAGGAGACTAATAGAATAAGTACTAGGCTTTTAAAAAAAATGAAGTATTGGGGTTGACTCATTCAACTAAAAATTCTTGAAGTCGGTGCTCCAGCATGGTGACAATCTAATAACTGAAGCCAGTAAAAGACATTTTACATTGAACAGATCTAGTTGTCAAATCAACTGCTAATTAACAGATTTGACAAACCATTCTGATATATTGGAAGAGCTCATTACAAACAAGTCTTTACTTACAGGTGTAGAATAGTCAATAGAATGCTTAGGCCTTTAGCATTTAAACCAACCATATCAGGCCCAAATATTCTACATTTTATCTTCAAACTAACCAGAGCTGGTCTCTCACATCTGTTGAACTTCATATTTTAAGAATGGGTCTACTGTTTCTAAAAGAATAGGTCTACTGTTTCTAAAATGATGATTTCTAATACATGCACAAGGCTTCAAATTTGTAGGAGGAATATATTGGTTTATACTGAGTCTCAGTGCTTAACTGATACTTTATCAGCACTGGAAGGATGAAAGGTAAACTTAAACAGAAATTGAACTCAGAACATGAAGGGCATTTTGTTGGATGCTTTAACAATTTTGCCAATCCACATTAAACTTATTACTTAGAATAAACAAACATGAATAATAAAACAAAAAATGTTATGAAATAATAATAAGAAGAAAAAAGCATTCTATTTTTGTCTTCACTATCATACTATCAACATCTGTCCTGTATTATATTGGCAGCAGGATATAGAAGGATCTGTGGAGACACCTTCAGACAGCTTATTCTTTCTTTAGGTGTGATGGCAGAGGCGGTGGTAATGGGGGGGGGGGGTGTAGAATGTATACATGTGTGCCTATGTGCATGAGCCTGTCAGTCAATGTTAGCACAATCATCTTTTGACAATGTTAACTAGGTGGGGATCAAAATATTAATCTTTTTTTTAAATACAAACATTGTGACCAAACAAACCTGTAAAAAAAAATTACATAAATAAATAAACTGGCACAATAATTCAGCTTGGTGAC
Organism: Octopus bimaculoides; assembly: GCF_001194135.2. Lineage (NCBI taxonomy): Eukaryota > Metazoa > Mollusca > Cephalopoda > Octopoda > Octopodidae > Octopus > Octopus bimaculoides. The sequence continues at coordinate 130,131,837 of NC_068981.1, forward strand.
CTATTAAAGCTAACCAACCCCTGATAAAACAGCCCTGAGTCAACAATAGCTCTAACCTTTAATGAATGTTAACCAAAATGTTTTGACAGGTTTGCTGGTTTCTGCCATTTCTAAAATCCAGTTTCTTTGTCAATAAAGGTGTGGTTCTGCTGGGAAAGAATCTGGAGTTGATTTTTTTCTTTTTTCTTTCTTTTTTTTTTTTTGTCTTTAAAAATCAACAACCCGAATTCTGAGCTAACAAGGGAACTTCTATACAATCGTTTGGCTTGCTAGAAATAGCAGCCAAATCTTCCTCAAATCACACCCAATTGTTTAAAAAAAAAAAAAAACAGGGTACATCAGATAATGTAGTACAGGATGAATATTATCATTGTTTTAACATCCACTTTTCCATGCTTGCATAGGTTGAATAGAGTTTATTGTGGCAGATTTTCAACTGTTGGATGCATTCCCATCACCAACCCTCACCTGTCTCCAAGTAAGGTAATATTTCCCCACACCAACACCAGCTGTCAAACGGTGTCAGGGACAAATACAAACACACATATCTATACATATAAGATGGGTTTCTTTCAGTTTCTCTCTACTAAATCCACTCACAAGGCTTTGGTCAGCCCAAGGCTATAGTAGACACTTACCCAAAGTGCCATGCAGTAGGGATGAACCTTGAACCATGTGGTTGGGAAGTAAGCTTCTTATGTCACAGCCATGCCTGCACCTTAATCAGTTTTATATGCGATGTTAGGATGACCTACAGAGAGAAGCCCAATACTTTGTATTAATGGCTTATAGTCTCATTAAATATGTAGCTGATGTAATTCTTTGAATAATTTAATGAGGTTGACTGAACACAAGAGGGTTAACAAATGGTCAGAATTTAAATATTTTCTAGAAATGAACAGAAAATGTTTTGGGGACACAGGTCTTATGTGTATGAGATCTCCAGGAATGACCATTAATGATTACAAGACCTAGCATTTGTAGTTAGTTTGTGGGTTTTAATTGCTTGTTATTTAAGATTGGAGTGGATCAACTGCAAGCTTGTTTCTTTACTATAAACAGTGATTTACTTGGTGCTGTTGAAAGAGACAAGAATATCATTCCCCTCATTGATGAATGTTTTCAGTAAGGTAGTGAAGTCTTGATATAAGGTATTGAGGTTGCATGAAGATGATGCCTGTGTGCAGAAGGTTGGAAAAGAATTACAGGTGGTATCATGTGCTTTGGAGTGGATATAATTAGAGGTGACAGCAAACAGGTTAATGTACAGAAAGAAGAACGTGGAAGACAATTGAAATTTGGAGCACACAAGCTATGATAGAATGTGGGTAAGAGATAGCCACACCATTACATGCTGTGATTGTGTGATTGGACAGGAAGATATCAGTACAAGAAGTTCTCATTGCCAAATGCAGTTAAAAGCTTTGATTTAAAGTGAAATGTCTCTGCTGTGAATTTCTTTTCATTTGCCGCCTACAAGGACAACTTTATCTCACTGCCATATAATTTTTATTTTCACACGAAACATTTTACCCAAACTAACTTTGTTATTTCTCTTTTAAGCTTTTAGTATTTAAACAGGCCATATCCAGCCACAAATATTCTACCCATTTTATATTCTGACTGTCTCTCACAACTACCCTACAATGTCATAAAAATAAATAATCACATAACCAAAATCTTGAAGTTTCAAGAAAATGTTTGATTAATTCAAAACAATGAATGAAGAAGTGTTACATTTGACAGAATAATCTGAATGTTAAAGGGCTAAATAGGCTTTCCAAATGTTCAATGAGTAACAATAGGAAGCAAGGGCACCATAATTTTCATTTCTGACTCTTACCACAAGTACATGAAATGTTGTATACATGCAGTATATGAAAATATATGTAAATAGCATTAAAAAGACAATTGACAGATATTTGTAGAACGTATGTGTCTTCATAGTAAATAATATAAAGGTATATGCCTTATTGACTATGCTGTTAAACTCATGATAACAGAGTTGTGGGTTTGATTAGCAAATGAAGTCATATACTGTGTCCTTGAGCAAGGTACTTTTACACTAAATGCCAATCAACTGAAAATTATGTCTGTTGCATTGTAGCATTTTACAGATTAACTCTTCTAACTACAAGATGTCAATGGCTTTTGATGGCTACAGAATATTTGATGATGATAATAGTTGGTGATAGTAAAAGCCATGGTGGCAATAAAAAATTTGAAAGTTCAGTCCCTGCCTAAAACTCACATCTGGAACCTGACAGAAAAAAGTCTTCAAAACATTCTGTCAGCAAAATGAAGTTAACAGACCGAAAAACATTTTAGCACAAAACTTAAATTGCTTGAAAGAATTTTGTCCAACATTCTACTGTTTCTGTCAGTAATAACAATAACAAGCATAACTAAAACAACAAAACAAAAACAAAAAAAAAAGGAAGAATAGAGCTAAAATACACTTTGATCTCAAACACTTGGAGATAACAAGATGACATTGTCATCTGCACTGTATCATATAACCAAAGAAAAAATAATAGAAAAATCAATCTACTGTTAGTAAAACTTTCACTTCAAAATTGATGTTATTGTTTAACCCAGGTCAGCTCTGACTGAGCAATCAACCACTGTTGTAACTGTGATCATTCCCTATTTTTGTATATCAACAAATACTATAAGTTGTCCAGTCTATACTCCAGGTATTATCTTTTATCTTTTAACTGTTTCAGTCATTAGACTGACCATGCTGGGGCACTGCTTTGAAGAATTTTTAGCTGAATGCATTGACCCTGGCACTTATTTTATTGGTCTCTTGCCAAACTTAAGTTACAGGGATGTAAACACACCAGCACTGGTTGTCAAGTATTGGGATGGGATGGGGGACAAACACACACCAGACTTCTTTCATTTTCCATCTTCCAAATCCAATCACAAGACTTTGGTTGATCCAAGGCTATAGTAGAAGACACTTGCCCAAGGCACCATGCAGTGGGGTTGAACCCTGAACCATGTGGTTGGGAAGCAAGCTTCTTACCACTCAGCCATGCCTTTGCCTATAGTAGTGTATAACTTAAGATAGATTTGGCTGTTATTTATAGTAGGTCAAGTGAGCAAGCTATAGACTCAGGAATAAAGAAACAAGAAACTAAATGTATTTTTAGTTTTAGCCTTTTTCAAACCTTCTCTTCCTTTACCAAAGCTGTCACAGTCTCTTATCCCTCATTGTTTTAATGTCCACTTTTCCATTGGTCAAATGGAAATTGTCCATAGGCAGAGACATGGTTGTGTGGTTAAGAAGCTTGTTTCACAACCATCTTGTCTTGGGTTCAGTCTCATTGTGTGGTACCTTGGGCAAGTGTCTTCTACTATAACCCCCAAGTTGATCAAAGCCTTGTGAGTGGATTTAGCAGATAGAAACTGAAAGAAACCTGTCATGTGTGTTATGTTTGTTCCCTACCACTACTTGACAACTGATGTTGGTTTGCTTATGTCCTTGTAACTTAATTGTTCAACAGAAGAGACTGACAGACTAAGTAGCAGCCTTAAAAAAAGTATACACTCTGGGTTTGATTTGTTTCACTAAACCTTTCAAGCATGGTCATAATTCAATGACTGGAACACATAAAAGAGAGAAGATAAACAGTTCATAAATAAGTACCAGTTAATACATTGTGGTTTCTTCAAACAACTGCACCCACCTTGCACAACAAAAACGAGATAAAAATGGTTAGCATTATGCCTAAAAGAGAATTTAAGTCTTCAGCGTTCAAACTGGCCATAACTGTTTTATGCCTATAACCAGCCAGATGCAGCCTCTCACACCTACCTTACAATGTCCTTCTAAAAATAAGCAATATCATCATGAAAATCTCAAAGCCACAAAATAATGCAGGATTAATTCAAAACAATGTGAATAAATAAGCATTACTTTTGATAGAATAATCTTAATGCTAAAGGGTTAATATATTCATTTCAAGCTTTATAACAGGGTAAAAAATTTATAAGAAAAACAGTTCAATATATTGGCCTCAGTATATTACTGATACCTATTTCATCAACGTTTCCAACAATGGAAATTGGTGAATCAACAAAGGAGCTTCTACAGGGGTTGCTTGACCTAATCTGCAAGAAAAAGTTGCCAAATTACACCTAATCATCTCAGAAATGAAAGGATACTTTGGGGTAATGTAGTACATGATAAATCATATCTTGTGCTGATCTCAGGCTAAACAAAAACAACAGCAACCCGTGAAATAGATAAAAAGCAATGTCAACCCAGGTAAGATTTAAGCTTACAATATAAAGTGATAATTGCACTGTATTTCATCTGACAAGCTACTGTATAAGGGTCAAACTGGTTAATATATATTAATTACAAATTATCAATTTATATTAATATTGTAGCAAACTCATAAGAGGCAGAGAGAGAACGTAAGTTCATTTGCCCGAACATGAGAAATTATTGATTTCTCATTGGTTAAAAATTACAGCCCATATACGAATTATGAACTTTGTTGAAGAAATCTTTCACGGGGTTATGGTTCTATGATTCGTGTATGAGTAGTTATAAAAACCCTGATTTTCGGCAAACTCTCCAGTGATCATTGGATGCTACTAAAATCCACGACACTCACCCTTTTGAGCATCGGCTAATATATATGCCATGTTCAATACTCAAATCCAACAATATTGAATTGTGAAACCTTATAGTTAGAATGAGAAATTAGTTAATATAAAATTTAAGTCGTAAATTCTCTACGACGAAATGATTTATTTCTAAATTTCTATAAATGTAAAAAAATGTATATAATAAATTAATGTAGAAATTTAATTCCTTTTACTTCTCGTTTCTTTCAACTTGTTGAATTTATTTCTGTATATTAATGAAACTATTTTTTTATGTGTAACGGTCAAAAAAATATAATCTATATCTTCAACATACATGTACGTATGAACGCACGTTCAGCGTCTTGGTATGATACATCATAACAATATATATTAATTACAAATTAATTTCAAAATATCTCAACTAGTTCTTCAGTACCACAGAATATCTAGAACTGAAGATAAAAAGAAAAAAAATTTTTTAAACCCATTCCTTAAATCTCAGAAATCCATATTTATTGTGCCTCATCTTCATCATCAACAAAATTTAACATCCATTTCCTATGCTGGTATGGGTTGGACGGTTTGACATGAACTGGCAAGGCCAAGGACTGCATCAGGTTCCATAGTGTGTTTTGGTATGATTTCTATGACTGGATGTCCTTCCTAACACCAACCATTTTACAGAATGTATGGGGTACTTTTTACATGGCACTAGCACCCATGCTAATGATTTTTATATGGTACCTTGGTTTTAGGATCTCAATTCTGTTGTGGTGGACAGGTTTTCATAGGTACAGTAAAGCAGTTACATATCTTAGTCTTCTGTCATCTCTTTCATAAAACTCAACGTTTTGAGATCAGCCTTCAATACTTCATTCTATGCTGTCACTCAACATGCAAGAACCATAAATCATATTTCTATCAACTCATACACTACCATCTTCAAAAAGGAAGGACTCAAATGGTCCTTATACAATATCATCATCATCATTTGATGTCCTCCTTCCATGTTGGCACGAGTTGGATGGCTCAACATGATCCATTGAGTCAGATGGCTGTGCTCAGCTCAAATGTCTTCTCTGATACGGTTTTTTTATGAATGGATGCCTATCCTAACACTAACCACTTCACAGAGTACAACTTACTTTTAACTCGTTTCAGTAATTAGGCTGTGGCCATGCTGGTGCACCAACTTAAAGAACTTTAGTCAAACAAATCAATCCCAGTAAATTATGTTTTTTAAGCATGGTACTTATTCTATCAGTCTCTAAGTTACGGGGGTGTAAATATACCAACATTGGTTGTCAAGTGGTGTGGAGGGGAAAGGGAGACTGACACAAGTACACACACATCTTTTTTTTTTACTGTTTTACTTGTTTCTTTACTGTTTTTTTTATATGTGCACATGTTATATATTATTATTTTAATGTCCACTTCTTCATACTCAAATGGTTTGGATGGCATTTATTAAGGCAGATACACACATACACACTCTCTCTCTCTCTCAAAGAGGAGAGAGAAAAAGAGAGAGAACAGTTGGTCTTGACTTCATTTTACCATTGAGAACAATAATAGAAATGTCAAACAAAGTTATTGAACAAAGAGATGAGATTAAGTTATCACAAGATAAAAATGCATATTGAGTGCATGTGTAAATGCATGTATATGTACACATGAAAACGTGAGGGAGAGGTGTACACATGAAAATGTGAGGGATGGATGTGTGTGTAGGAGTGTATATAATTAGATAACAAATAGATAACATAATCAAATCATATATTAAATGGTTATTTATGTGCTTGCATGTGAACACATAAAATTTGCTTGCAAAGGAAGAAGTACTCAATACATATTGTGGAGCATATTCATTTATCCAGAGGTTCACAACTGAAAGTTTACTCAGTTTACAGCGCGATGTGCGTCTCAGTCTCTGGCATGTTCTTCAATCAACTTGATGATAATGAACATACAAAAGATGGACTTAATAATCATACAAGAGATGGAAGACTCAGATTAGTGGTCTACAAGAGGTGTAGGGTCCACACACCATGGGCAACCTTCATCTTTTTCCATTCAAAAGGGTTTTGCAACTCAATATTTACATGTTATTATTTATAGTTTTATATGTGTGCCCAAGATATTACAAAAATATATATATATATATATATATATATATATATATATATTCAAATATGAATTAGAAGCAGCTTGAGGTATATAAACAGAATTGAACACACATACACAAAGTATGTGTGTTATTGGTTCATGGGTCAGCTACAATTTTTAGGCATAAGAGAATATATTTTCTATGCACCTGGTAAAAAAAATCACCTGAAAGTAAGTTATAGTCAAGTGAGATAACTCCCATAAATCCCTTCTCAAAGCAACAGATATCGATGCCAAAATGCAAAAAAAAACTGAGAAGGTAGCATGTAGAAATTTTCAGTTGTTGCATGCATATGTATAAATATATTTTGAAGAATTAGAAAATTCCGCCTATTCCTGACTGACTTGATATCTTTCCACCCTTATCATTCAAGGTCTAAGGAGGATAGCTCCATTACCTTTTTACTTTTTACATTTTAGTTTTTGTGTTTTCGTTTTCAGCTTTTCCTTTTCTGTTGTATACTTTCTGCATCTCTATATGCTGCCTTCTCAGTTTTTTTTTTTTTGCTTTTCTTCTATTATTCAGTTTTTTTTAGTTTGTTATGATATGTGGTTTATGCCTGAAAAATATGTGAGTTTTCTCAACATATGAAACTATTAGTAGTGCTTTAATACATGTATTGTGACCTTTAAATAATTAATATTTACCACTCACCAGATAGAATAGTTTTTTTGCTGGATTTTCTATCACAGAACAACAGTAGTGTGTGTGTGTGTGTGTGTGTGTGTGTGTGTG